>NC_068329.1:11282857-11584761 GCF_000147395.1 Oryza glaberrima
TTTTGAACCCAAAGATGTGTCACATGCATTAACTGATGAATCGTGGATTAACGCCATGCATGAAGAACTTGAAAATTTTGAGAGAAACAAAGTTTGGGCTTTAGTTGAACCAACTTTTGGATATAATATTATTGGAACCTAGTAGGTTTTCAAAAATAAACAAAATGAGGATGGTTTGATTGTGAGAAATAAAGCTAGACTTGTTGCTCAAGGTTTTACTCAGGTGGAGGGTTTGGATTTTGATGAAACTTTTGCTCCTGTTGCTAGAATTAAGGCAATTAGACTTTTGTTGGCTTTTGCTGCTTTAAAAGGTTTTAAATTGTATCAAATGGATGTGAAAAGTGCTTTTCTAAATGGTTTTATACATGAGGAAGTTTATGTCAAACAACCACCAGGTTTTGAAAATTCTAATTTTCCCAACCATGTTTTCAAATTGTCTAAAGCTTTGTATGGTTTGAAACAAGCTCCTAGAGCATGGTATGATAGACTTAAGAACGTTTTGCTTGCGAAAGGTTTTACAATGGGAAAGGTTGACAAAACGCTTTTTGTTCTTAAGCATGGTGATAATTAACTTTTCGTTCAGATTTAAATGGATGATATCATATTTGGTTGTTCGACTCATGCTTTGGTTGTAGATTTTGCTAAGACTATGCGCAAGGAATTTGAGATGAGCATGATGGGTGAGTTATCGTACTTTTTGGGATTGCAAATTAAGCAAACACCTCAAGGTACTTTTGTGCATCAAACGAAGTATACAAAGGATCTTCTGAGATGGTTCAAGATGGAGAATTGCAAGCCAATTTCAACACCAATTGGTTCTACAGCTGTGTTGGATCCTGATGAAGATAGTGAAGCTGTTGATCAAAAGGAATATAGAAGTATGATTGGATCTTTGCTGTATCTAATTGCTTATATGCCAGACATACAATTTGCTCTGTGTTTGTGTGTACGCTTTCAAGTTTCTCCTCATACTTCACATCGTCAAGCGGTCAAGCGAATAATGAGGTATTTGAATCATACACTTGAGTTTAGAATTTAGTATTCTACTTCATCTTCTATATGCTTAAGAGGATATTCCGATGCTGATTTTGGAGGTTGTAGGATTGATAGAAAAAGTACTAGTGGAACATGTCATTTTCTTGGTACATCATTGATTGCATGGTCTTCTAGGAAACAATCTAGTGTTGCTCAATCAACTGCTGAATCTGAATATGTTGCTGCTGCTAGTTGTTGTTCATAGATTCTTTGGCTTTTATCTACTTTGAAAGATTATGGTCTTACTTTTGAGAAAGTACCTCTCTTTTGTGATAATACTAGTGCTATTAATATTGCTAAGAATCCTGTTCAACACTCACGCACAAAGCACATTGATATTCGTTTTCACTTTTTGAGGGATCATGTTGAGAAGGGAAATGTTGAATTGCATTTTTTGGACACAAAGTTGCAACTTGCTGATATTTTCACTAAACCTTTGGATTCTAATCGCTTTGCTTTTCTTCGTGATGAATTGGGCATAATTCATCCTTTTGGCATGATTTGAGGGGGAGTTTGTACCTCATGGTTTTATCAAGCAATAATATGACAATGAGAAAAATTGAGAAAAGAGAGCTTTGTTCTATACATATGGTATTTTCTTGTGCATGCTAGCAATACTTTGAAGGTTTATTTGTCTCTAGCATAGCTTGTATGTATTCTAGTCTTTTCATGATATTTAGATTTGGCTTTTAAGAGAGATGATGCATGACACTTAAATTCTACTTGAATTAAGCAAATATGCAATATTGATGCTAGCATATGGTTTGGTTTATAAATGATCTATATATATGCTTTATTGACTTGTTATTCCTCAAATAGTTTTAATTGCTCATTGTAAAAAAGAGAATAAAAAATATGAAAAAAATGAATATCGAATCCTTGGAAACAGTCTTGACGACAAGAAAGTATTCGATGTGAGCAAAATAATGGGTGCCAAATCCCTGGAAACAGTCTTGACGATAGGGACGTACCCGGAATAAAAGAGAAAAATATGAGAAAAAGGCTCAAGAAAAGAAAAAGTTTAAAAAATTCTCTTGGTTATTTTGTGCTAAAGTTTATTTGAGAAAGCGTGATAAATGCAATAGGTATATGTGTTTAGTGTTTATTCTTCAAGCTATATGCTTGTTAAGATGTTGCATTATAAATCGTCTAAAATCATGAATTTTTTATTGTTGATTCAAGCTTAATTGTAAAATCTTTGGTTAATGGTTATATGTTAATGCATGCTTGTTATATTATAGATGGATTCATCTTCTTTTTATTGCAATACATGACTTGATATGCTATGTGTATGCTAAGCTCTTGAACATTAATGAATATAATTCCTATGCTTAATGAAATCATTGTTAAAATGGGTAGAAGTAATGTGAAAATTTTTGGATTTTTGGAGAAGAAAGGTCAATTTTTGGAGAGTTGTTGAGAAGAGCATGAGAAGAGCATGTTTTTGGTTCATGAGAGAATTTCTTTCTTTTAAAAAGGGGGAGAAGTTTTCTTTTGGATTTTTGAGCACAATGTGTACATTTGTACGAAGTGTGCTTTTTACCAAACAACAAAACATTTTTTTATGGGTTTGCCAATGTGTTCATCAAGGGGGAGATTGTAAAATCAAAGGTGTTTTTGATTATTATTCTGTGATAAACAATTGGGCATCGGAGATTATTGGTTTTGTTATTTGGAATCTATTCACGAAGTGGTTTTGGAGATGATTGGATTTCGCAGGTGATCGCAGGATTCGTCATTTTATTTGACCGGTCAGACCGAGCTGTGTATGCCAGTCAGACCGGCGGTGATCGAGCGGTCGGACCGGCCAGCCCGCGGTCTGACCGGCCGACACTGTGTCGGTTTCGGTTTTGATTTCGGGTTGTTTGTTTGGATATCCGTAATTATTTCATGATTATGACTTCTAGATGGATACTATACGTATGTAATACTGATGTTTGCTACTAATGAGTCAAGTTGGAGATAGCTTGGTCTCGGAATATGGTTTCTTTGTTTATTTCATGTGTAGGTGACTCGATGCCTCGGGAGAGTATTTGCGGTGATGGACCGGGAATCTGCTTAGGGATAAGACGACGTCTGTGGTGGTCAGAGATCATACGGGATACTTAGTCTAGAGTTAATGCACGTGGTTGATGGAGATTTCATATGGCATACGATGGAGGTATTGTGTGCGTGTGGGATGCGGAGTCGAATTTGGAAGGAGTCCAAATTTGGTACGATTGGTTATGTAAAGTTTCTTTCTTGTACTAGAGGGTTTACTAAGGTGTTTAGGACTTCTAGTATGAGTTTGGTTCGTGGCTTTAGGCTGCCTACCTCGGGTATAAATAGAGGGGGAGCGTGAAGCTTCCCGGTATCGCTTTAGAGAGCAATTGAGTTGAGTTTTGAGTTAGAGTTTCGAGTTTAGTCGAAATTTTTGTAAGGAGTGCTGTTGGTGCACTTTGTAAACACAGAGAGAATCAATAAAGTCGTCATGCACTATAAGAGTTCTTCGATTTGTGTTTACCGGGTTTCGGCGGTGTAACCGGCAATCTACCGGCGGTCAGACCGGAGGCACGCGGCGGTCAGACCGGCTGCATACGGGCGGTTAGACCGGCGGCGGCGACAGGCGCGGCAGGCAACTTCGGCGGTCAGACCGGAGATTCAACACCGGTCAGACCGGCAGCATCCACTCGGTCAGACCGGTAGATTAATCTCGGTCAGACCGACTTCCATCGATTTCGAGGGTAACTTTTATTTCCGCTAAAAGTTTCTGGTTTTTAGATATACCAACCATTCAACCCCCTCTGATTAGCTTAGTTCTTATGATTCGATCCTACGTCAGCTTCTCACTTTCACCAGCTTTGGAATGCCTGTGGCGGCACCACTCGCCGGACGGTACACTCTAGCAACATCTGCAGGCAGTCACTGCCCTGACTGACATGCTTGCGTGCATCAACGATTCCCAGTGTCTCCCAAACCTAGATAGATCGATGGTTGTTACAGATCACACTGCGAAAATGGGACTATATAACGTACGAGTATTAATTTTGCAGAGGCCGATCAGCAGCAAGCAAGTGCTCATGAATGAGTGACCTTGCTCCCAAAGATATATATGGTCGTCAACCAATTCGATCAATAGCTTCGTACTCCTTACGGCCCAACTAAAACAATGGCACGACTGCGTTGCTCAGCGTTAATTGGGGCAGGAACCCTCCGATTCCACATTAATTTCCACGTGCACGCCTTGAATCCGAATTTGTAATTTCGAAACAATCAGGATATTGGCAATTTCGGTTGAAAATTTCCGCACGATGAACATTGGACATTGTGAGTGGACACTGAACATTGTCATGATATCCGCACACCACAGACCTCTGCAAACATTGAGCATTGTCATGATCCGCTTGCAAAAGAGATTACTATAGAGCACACATTCCACAATAATCATAAAAACCAAAAAAAAAAAAATCAAAAGCATTTTCTTTTGATAGAAAGAACATCGGTGCCCGTTGTTTAGCAAATGGAACCCATCAATTAATGCTTTTCGTCCAAACATGGATTTCATCCAAAAATCATACGGGGCTGAACAACCTTGCCATGGCTCTTGAGGGTCGCTGTGCACATGCACAATCATACCTTTAGCACGTCCAATGGTCCTGATGCCCTCAAAGCCCCGTCCTATGTGTACTTTATCTCAAGAACTTTTCGTAGTCCTATTATATATGCAGATTATATATTTGCATCTACATATCGACAATCACAACTTGCTAACTAGCTGGGCCAAAAATGCATAAGACTAGATCCCAAATGATTAATTTCCATCTTCATAGCAAGTATAAATTAAATGGTGGTTTTTCCATGTTCGTCTTATGTACATGTAACTACATGCATATACTCCTATATGATATGATTATCGGTAAAATTAATTAATTTACGGTGCAAGTGTATTTACTTGATATATACGTATTTGGATGTATTCATATGTGATCATCATTCAATTATAATCCTGTTAACGACCAAATTTAGCGTCAACAAATCTAATTCACCCATCATGCTCATCTCAAATTCCCTACGCATAGTCTCAGCAAACTCCACAACCAAAGCGTGAGATGAACAACCAAAGATGATATCATCCACATAAATCTGAACAAAAAGTTGATTATTACCATGTTTAAGAACAAAAAGTGTTTTGTCAACCTTTCCCATTATAACACCTTTTGCAAGCAAAAAGTTCTTAAGCTCCCCTTGAACCTGTGACAGTGTACCTGCAATATCGGGTCTAGTCCTGGACTAGCCTCATCAAAAGAAACTTCGCAAGTCTCAACGATTTTGTTACTCGCCAAAATAAGTACACAGTAGCCACGAGTATGAGCGGGGTAACCAAGAAATAATTTATCGGTAGAACGTGCCTCAAACTTATCTAAATTTCCAGATTTCAAGATAAAGCACTTGCAACCAAAAACACGCAAATGTGAAACTTTGGGTTGACGTCCAAATCGAACTTCATAAGATGTTTTTCCAAGTTTCGATCTCAAGAAAACTCGATTTGAAATATAGCATGCAGTGTTAATCGCCTCAGCCCAAAATTTTCTAGGAGTTTTATATTCATCCAACATCGTTCTAGCCATCTCAACCAAAACACGGTTTTTCCTTTCAACAACACCATTTTGTTGTGGAACACGAGGAGAAGAAAATTCATGTTCAAGACCTCTTTCATTGGAAAATTGTTCAAAAAAACATTTTTAAACTCACCACCATTATCACATCGAATTCTTTTTGAAGAACCAGGAAATTCAAGATTCAATCGAAGAAACAAACCACGAAAGTGTTGAAAAGCTTCGTCCTTAGTTGCCATAAAGAAAACCCAAGAATATCGAGAAAAATCGTCAACAATAACCAACACATACCACTTTCCTCCAACGGATTGCACTCTAACCGGACCAACAGTGTCCATGTGTAATAGCTGTCCTGGTGCATCCGTCATCATAGAAACAATAGGAGCATGTGAAGAAGCAACCATCTTAGCATGACGACAGGGTGTACAAACCAAATCAAGATCTTTCTTAAGTTTAGGCAAACCACGAACAAGATCCAAACCACTTAACCTAGTGAGATGATCAAAACCAACATATCCAAGTCTACGATGCCAAAACATCACATCTTTATCAAACTTAGAAACCAAACATGTTATCACAGGTAAAACAGGATTTTCAAAATCAGCTTTAAACACTCTTTCATAGCGAGAAATATTCAACACAGAATCACCACAAGAGTCAAAAACTTTACTTCCAGTTTTCTTAAAGTGAACCTCAAAATCTTCATCAACAATTTGTGAAACCGAAAGTAAATTGTACTTTAAGTCCTCAACCAAAGCTATATTCTTCAATTCAAATTTTTCATTTACCATAACCAATCCTGTAGTGAGAACGACACTTGTAGAAGCATCACCAAAAATAATCGATTCAATCTTGGATGCCTTTTTGAAGGAGGAGAACCAATTTTTATAACCGGTCATGTGCCGCGAACAACCGGAATCCACGATCCACACGTTCTCCTTCCTTGCCACCAAAGCCTACAAAGAAGCAGAAGTCAAAGCCTCAGTATTGGGGTTAGATGATAATAAAAATTTAGGAATCCAAAACTGAGACACACGACCAGAAGATCCAATAGGCATATATCCACGTGCAAAATCAATTTGAGAATTTTTAGAAAAATTTCTCCGAGGCCGGTCTGACTGAGGTACAATGGCCGGTCTGACCGGGGGCCAGTCTGACCGCTTCTGTACCGCCGGTCTGACCAAGGCTCAGTAGCCAGTCTGACCGGTCGCCGGTCTGACCGCGGGACCCACTGCGGTCTGACCGGGTTCCTCGTGGGAAAACCCGATTTTTGCCACTTTGATTTTGCAAAAGCAATATCTTTCTCCTTTTTCTGTTTATGAGCTAATCTGAAACAAAAACTATCCATATGTCCATCTTTACCACTAAAAGAACAAGTATATTTTTCATGATGATTAGACACATTGGTAGAATTAGAAGACTTAGCAACACAATCAACAACAGGAGGTTTTGCATGCACAACATTGGATTTTGAAGAAGATGCACTCAAGGTAGACATGATACCAGCAGATTTAAACACAGTTTTGTTAGTATCAGGTTTAAACAAAATCTCACCACTTCTAGCACCAACACCTAACACAACAGGAGGATGTCTAGAATTATGAGCATAAGGATTAAAACCTAAACCACGATTATGTGTGCTAATCTTTGATTGATCCAAAATCATGTTGAGATTCTTTTTACCATCAGAAAATCTTAGCAAAGAATTTTTCAAATAAGAAACCTCTTTTTCCAAATTAGCACAATTTTCACAATCTACCATGACACCTTTGCTTTTACGACACTTGGGGCAAGAAAGCACTTCATTGTTTTTCACAACATTTTCCATGTACTCAACACGACCTAAAGCATGTTTTAATTTCATCTTATTCAAATTGCATGTTGAGCAATCCAAAACATCATGAGATTATTTTAACTTTTTAGCAGAAATCATGTTAAACATCAAACTAGCATGAAAAGCAATTCGATATTTTTGCAACAACGTTTTAGTTAAAAACAACTCATCCAAAGTGCGTGTGTGCAAAGCAAAACTAAGAGCAAGAGAAGATTTATTTTTCAAATCATGTGCAGCATTAACATCTCTAATTTTTGAAATCTTATTCATTAAAAGCTCACAATTTTCACAATCATCATCATTAGGAATAAGAGATTTTAATCTAGCAATTTCAGAATTAAGAGATTCAATGATAAATTCCTGTTTTCTATACATCTTCTCACACTTCATATTTTTTGCACTCAAAATATTAATAGCTTCTTCAAAAGCACTTACCTCATGATCTTCATACTCTATATCTGATTCACCACGCGCCATGAAGCAAACACCGGAGATGTTCTTTCCCTTATCATCATCTCCACTCTCACCATCTACATCGCTTAATTGCTCAAATGTGGCGTAGACTTGATCAAAAGCCCTCCTAAGATTCTCCTTGAACTTCCTCCCTTGAGATGTACCCTTCGGCTTGTTGTTGTTGGTCTTCTCACCATCTTTGTCTTCTCTTTTGTCTCTCCCAAGCTTAGGACAATGCGAACGAAGATGATCAATTGAACCACATTCAAAGCAACGATTTGGACCACCTCTTTTTCTGTTCCTGGCATTATTCATAGCTCGAGCAATTCTGTTAGCAACCAAAGCCAAATCCCCCTCCTCAATTTGTTCGAGTTGGTCATCGGATGTGGCATTAAAAACAGCAAGAAAAGAAGGCTTAGATGAAGAAGCATCAACATCCAAAAAAGAAGAAGAAGAAACCAAAGCACTCGACTTAGAATCAACTTTCCGAGAAAGAACATTCATCTCATGTGTTTTCAATTTTGTGTAAAGTGAATCCAAAGTCAAAGTAGACATGTTAACAGACTCCTGAATAGATGTAACTTTCATCTCCCAAATAGACATGTCAAGACCATTCAAAAAGTGTCGAGAAATCTCATATTGTGGATAATTAGTATCATAAGAAGAATCAACAGATCTAAGATCACTCAAAATTTTATTAAACCTAGAAAGATAGCCATCCAAAGCTTCTCCAGGTTTCATCTCAAATTTAATATACTCATTTTTGAAAATATCACGACGAAGTTTTTTAATGTTATTTGTTCCTTGATGAAAGTTACTCAAAGCATTCAAAATCTCATGAGCAGTTTGAAAATGCGCAACACGATCATAATCCGAGCGAGAAATACCACTCTAAAGAATGTTGCGAGCTTTGCAATTTTGTTCAAAAGCAATTTTTTCAGCAGCAGTATTAATAGCTTCAGGAATCACATAAGGATGAGATACTTTTCTCCAAATATCATAATCTTCAGCCATAATGTAAGATTGCATCCTACTACACCAATGATTAAAATCCGTTCCATCGAAAACATGAGGCTTAGTTGAAAACCTAACAGGAGTAGCCATGGCAAAAACTCTAGATCGATAAAAATCCAAAGAAGAAAACAAGGCTCTGATACCACTTGTAAGATCGAATCACGAGAACTAAGCCAACCAGAGGGGGGGTGAATGGTTGGTATACCCAAAAACCGAAAACTTTTAGCGGAAATAAAAGATACCCTCAAAATCGACGGAGATCGGTCTGACCGGAATTGATCTGCCGGTCTGACCGCTCGGATGCCGCCGGTCTGACCGCCGGTGAGTTGCCGGTTAGACCGCTGAAGCCCGGTGAAACACAAATCGAAGGACTCTTAAAGTAGATGATGACTTTATTGATTCTCTCTGTGTTTACAAAGTGCACCAACAGCACTCCTTACAAAAATTTCGACTAAACTCGAAACCCTAACTCAAAACTCAACTCAATTGCTCTCAAAAGTGATACCGGGAAGCCTCACGCTCCCCCTCTATTTATACCCGAGGTAGACAGCCTAAAACCACGAACCAAACTCATACTAAGAGTCTTAAACACCATAGGAAACCCTCTAGTACAAGACACAAACTTTACATAACCAATCATACAAAATTTGGACTCCTTCCAAATTCGACTCCGCATCCCATACGCACACAATACCTCCAGCGTATGCCATATGGAATCTCCATCAACCACGTGCATCAACTCTAGCCTTAGTATCCCGCATGATCTCTGACCACCACGGATGTCGTCTTATCCCCAAGCCGACTCCCGGTCTATCACCGCAAATACTCTCCCGAGACATCGAGTCACCTACACATGAAATAAATAAAGAAACCATATTCCGAGACCAAGCTATCTCCAACTTGACTCATTAGTAGCAAACAACAGTATTACATACGTATAGTATTCATTTAGAAGCCATAATCATGAAACAATCACGGATATCCAAACAAAGAACCCGAAATCGAAATCGACAAAGAGTCGGCCAGTCAGACCGCAGGCTGCGCCGGTCTGACAGGCTACCAGAGCTCGGTCTGACCGGTCACATAAAATGATAGAACCTGCGATTCACCTGTAAATCCAATCATCTCCAAAACTACTTTGTGAATAAATTCCAAATAACAAAACCAATAAACACCTTTGATTTTACATCGTCCATCGTCATGATCTTTAATCCTACTGTAGTATCGTTTTTATTAGGGTGATCTAAATGAAAAAATGTTTAGTGACGGTTATACCTTAATTTTAATATAAGATGTAGAGAGTACCTAGAACAATGATCTGCTTGGGAATAAAACTTGGAAACTAGCTTGATCCCCTTGGAAATAAAAGTTTTGTTGGAAATACATGACATTTTAATTGTTGAACAGACCTATAGCATGGCTGTGAGTACATTAATGATTCCTTTATGTCCATTAATTCGATTGAATTTTGCTCTTTTCCGAACGTCATCACTCGAACAGAGTACCCGCAAGTTCCAAATGACATAAACTGGAGTGTTGATTTTTCACTTACATACTGGTCACCGGAATTTATCAACAAATTAGGGTACGAGATGAAATCGGCACCAGTGTACCTTGTCATGCAGAAAAATTTGTGCTAAGGACGGCCAGCATGCGCACGGCCAAGAATGGGACAACTGTGAAGCATGTGTCTACTGTTCGCATCCTGATTAGGGGTGCGAGTACTCACCGTATAGCTACGGGTGGGGAGAGTATAGATAAAAGACTGAAGTGATCAGACCGAGATCGAGAAATTCGGTCACTAGTTCGGTCTCAGGTGTTGAAAAACCGAATTATCATATCTCATGTAGCAATAATCTAATCTAGTTAAATAATATCATATCCCATGTAGCAATAATATCATATCCAGCTGCGACGTAATATAAAATTTAACTAGAAAAATTTTATCTTTAAGTGACATGGTTTAAGAAAAATGGTGATATTAAGCAAGAAATTAACAAACTAGCTCAAATGGTATAAATTTACGGAAGTTCAAATTTAATAATATAAAATGGCTATTTCACTCATTGAACAATGTTGTTTCTTATTGGGTACATATGTACACAAGTGAACCATGCTCCCGCCATTGTTCGACACATATCTATTTGGGACCTCTTGCGTGAGTGTTGGATGCGCTTGCTACAATAAATGTATGAGTCAAATCAATCTCCAGTGATACCCTTTGGGAAAGGAAGCCCCAATTAAGGGAGGGGCACTTCATCCCCAACTACCCCCAACTTCCAACTTTCCATCACATCCAAAACTTTCCTACACACATAAACTTTTAACTTTTTTTCCAAACTTCCAACTTTTTTCAAGAACTAAACACAGCCCAAACATTAGGAGAAAACAACCAAGCCACGATGATGAAGGCGAAGCAAAGAATTTGGGAGATGTGCTATGGGAAAGGTCAGACTTCCGGATAGAGCAAATGGCTTGCTACTACAATGACTTTTGGATGCTGGGGATCGTACCAGTGTGCGTGGCATTAGGCCCTATAGCATTACTCGTACCCGACCAGGGGCGGAGCAAGAATGGAGGGGGGTGCACCACTAGTAGCATATAATTTTAAGCAATATCACAATAAATTATAATGTTTTTTGCGCGTTGTTATCATCAGTGATAACAGTGGAGTGCACTGACAGAGAAGCAGAGAACAAAATTAATTACATACCAAATAAATAAATGCACTAATATTAGTACAATGCACATGTTGACCTCTTAAAAGGCTGATGAATTTTCTCTAATATTACCTTAACTTTCAACTGAAAAAGTACACAATAATTAATTATGTAAAATAGATACCAGTCTAGAATATATTTTCTCAAGTCCATTCTTTATGATCTTCCTATCAAATTTCTCAGACTAGGATGGTAAGCAATAATTTTCTCCTCGAGATTGGATCATACTCGATCCCCTATACCCAATTGAAATTCATCATTCGATAAAATAATAGACAATAACTATATTATCCTTCAGTTGTTACATTGCATATCACGGTATGTATATAATTTCACTCCAAACCCTAACCATTTGATCTGAAAACACGAGAGATGTTATCACGTAATTGAAAACCTATCCCTCACAGTTAGGACCTCTTCCAATGAATCAAATTAATTAGTCCTCACGGTGATGCAAGCTGGACTTGTATCGGGCTCCTGCCATGATTGTGGTTGTAGGCCATTCGTGCTTGTGTGGTCTGATTTCTAGCGTGGGGGTACACCAAGCTTGACTGAGGGGGGTGCACATATAGTCACTGAGGGGTATTAAGCACTAATTTTTCTTTTGGAACTGGGTGCCTAGGAACCCCCTTAGTGTACTACTTAATTAGCTTCACCCCTGTACCCGACTATTCCATAGTGAATCACGAGGTGGATGTTTTTGTGTCTAACAAGTTTTTGGCTCATTGGAGAGCTAGATTGCCAACTCTGGATTATTTTGGGAATTAGTTGTGTGTTATTCTCGTGGGGAACGTCATGTGCCCTCTCCCTCCTATTCTTTATTCCATGTATTTTATCCTCTTTGTAACCCTTCTTTTTATACTCTAGGGCACCTACAAGGCTACAACTTAATTCGTGTTGATGTTTGTTCTGTGTAAACTCCTTGGAAGTAATTTAAGCTAATCATGTGAGGAAGTTCTCCCACATCCCCAAGTGACCTTTTAGTAAAACACTATATATTAATCAAATTAATCGAGGGTACAATTACTTTGCAGCTAAGCTAGCTTTCTCTTCAAGAGGACGGAGAGATAACAAAGAGCACTGCACCGATCTGCATTAATATTTGATTTGGTCTGAGTACTGCATGATCAGCTTGTGCATGATATTGATGAGTGCTGCTGCCTACTATATATCCTAGCTTGCGCAGTTTGGGCTGATTATGAATGGCCAGGGTTTGCAATTTCAGTTGCTCAGAAATTTCGGTGGTTGCCAAAAATTTCGTGATTTTTTGTTTTTTTTGCCGAAATTATTTGAATTTTTAACATATTTTGATTGAATTTGAACAAATTTTTATCAAATTTACAAATATTTGATAAAAAACCCTAATATTTTGGTGAGATTCGTGCTTGCCGATGGCGGCCAAGATTACCGAATTTCAAACCATGGCGATGGCGCATGTCACCTAAGCAGCAAGCCGGCCGGCTAGAACGCATGCGTGCAGCTCGCACAGCGGCTCAGGTGTGTGAAGTTCTCTAGATAGTGGTGTGCAATCACCGGTGTTCTGTCATAAGCAAGAGCATCGGTGTTCTCTCGCGCATGAAGGTTTTGAGAGGGTTGCACGTCCGATTATCCCGATGCCTTCTAACCCTATCTACACAACTATTCCCTAGTCTCCTACATACCTGTCCAAGTATTGTTTCTGTCTTGATATGCCCAACTTTACTACCTAAGATATATATCAACCCGATATATATGGTCTCCACTGTTCATTTTGAAGTTACCACATTTATACCCCTATCCCTCGGCCTATATATAAAGTACACTAGACCTTAAGGCGCGCTTCGCAGCGCCCTATCGTGTGTTAAGGGTGATGCGATGTATAGATTCACATGGATAGCACTTTGAGAAATTCAACGAACAGATGTCCATGGGACATGTGAGCATGGCAAGGAACTATTGCGGTACACATGCACTTAGCATGGGAACTAACATAGTTACATAGATAGTACTACTGCAAAGCAGAATAGTATCACACAATAGCACACGAACTTAATACGTTACAGGATACTGCTAAGAAAGGGAAGAATACGATACATTGCTATGAATCAGAACTGATTGTTTCTACCGATGTGAATTAGAACCTATTGTTCCTACGGAGTTCGGTTGGAAGCCGCTGCATCACATCTGATCTTGATCCGCCTTCGATAGGTCCATTATCTGAATCAATTGTTGATTGCGTTCATTGAAAATGTGTGATGACTGGTTTTCTTGGCCTTGACTCTTCATAATGCCGTAGTGTTTCGCCATCGGTGTCGCTACCACTGTCCTTATCAAAGCAATCAAAGAGCTTCTCAATATGAACTAAAATTGTAGAGCCAGCAGCATCACGATTCCAGTCAACTTCAGATGGATCCATTGGTCCTCTAGTTTCTATGTTCCATTCAATAATCTTTGGTATGAGATCAATATCGGTCGTCCATGCAGCTAGCCTTGATACTGTCAGGTCTTGTATATGGTGCTGACCGTATATTTCTTCAACCATGCAACTGATTCAGGCGCCACTCCTTCTAAAGCAAGAATAACTCTTTGACGAAGAGGTCTTTTGGTGCTATGTATATTGGTTTTAAATGGTTCAAATTTCAGCCGAGTAGTTTGGAAAGTAAATGAGCCTTTCTCAAAAGCTTTATGAGCCTTTTCTTCTTCATTATCCATGAACAAAGCAATGTACTTTTTCTCTCTAAAAGGAAGTAGGACTGCTATTTCATCTGTGTCAGTACACGAAACTACAGCCAACATTGCTATTATCTTCTCTTTGATTGGTACACAGGCTCCTCCAACAGAAATAACAACAGCATTTTGATAGATCACATCGGCTAGGAGCTGACATATCTCTTTTGGTCTGCTAAACTTGGTTGCTCTAAGTGGACGGTTTGTTCCATATGCTGGTTCTTTACCCTTGTATGAGAATGTAGCATCATTGGTGTTCATCTTGGTTGTTCTATAGCTGGGGAAAAATTTAGGAAGAAATTCGAAGCATTAATAAGACCGATCTAATGTAGTAGTGTGGTATGGAAAGCCAGAGAATGGAGATGTTTGAAGCTCCTACCTTGGTTTGTAGAGATGGTTGTTTGTTGTTCTTGTTTCCCTCTCCTTCTTGCTGCAAGACGAAAAGCACGGCAAGGAAACTGAGCTAGTAAGAACGGCGATGTAGAAACTGTAGTACTGTAGTATGGGATACTGGAGAATAGAGATCTTTGATGCTCTTACCTCAGTTCGTGGAGATGTTTTATGCTTTCTTGTTGCTCTTCCCTTGCTGGAAGAGGAAAAGTGAGCAGTGAGCAAGCACAGAGAGAAAGTGAGAAGTAATAACCAGTAGAAATAGCTAGGTAACTGACATGGCTACATTGGTTGTTGGGTTCAGTATTGAATACATTTCTTGAGTTGTCTTGTCACATATGGCAGTGAACTGTGGATAGCGATATTGAATACGCAGGCATATAACATTTGATGCTAGTAGCTTTTTCTATCACCTCACTTCCCTAACGTATATGATTTAAAAAGTTAATGATGTAACGTGCTATGTGTTCTCAATAGATCACATAGCACTATACGGAAGCAAGAAGAAATTGCTATATAGCAAGAAATAGTTTGGAGCAAAGAGGAACTCAAACCGTGGAGAAAAAGGACTAAATGGTAGAATGCAATCGATAAATTGGTTCCAATTGCTTTGAATAGAATTCATGGTTATCAAGGCATGCCCATGATAACTACAAATACTGGCAGCAATACCAAGTGGAAACTTCTATCTCACACATAAGCTATGAAATTACATGACAGGTTGAAGTTTTGAAGACATCAGTAGATTCTACTCAATAGGAGCCAATCTTGCAAAATACAGTTTGCAGGTTACATGCCAGGAAGGATTTAACAGAGCACGGTAACAAAAGGCTCTCTTCAGCTGCAACTGTGTATGCTCCATCCCATGGAAATCTAAGTGGACTCCTGGGCACTGTAGAAACGAATAGAAATGATATAAGAACCTATATGCAATGTTGTCTGCTTTCTTGAAACTGAGAGAATGTAGAAACAAATAGAAATGATATAAGAAGCTATATGCAATGTTGTGTGCTTGCTTGAAACTGAGAGAATAAAGCTTACCCTGTTTCCTGTTGCTCATCATTATCATTTCTGAAGAGTTTCCTGGCTGCAGTGCTTCCAGGTGAGGCTCTTGTCCTGTTCCATATTTTGGGTGCAGTTAGGATTTTTGTGATGTCTGATCGAGTAACAACCATAGGAATTTGATATAGCCTACCTCTTCTTTGTTCCTTTGGAAGTGCTCTGGGCTGCACCTAGACCAGCAGCTTTTAGCGTTGCAAGCGTTGCATTGTCTTCCTGTACACCGTGTTTACTTTGTTAGATTGCGTACTGTATATCTATAGCACAGGTATGAACAATGTAATAAATGCAAAGGAAAATACCTCATCCTTTACTATTGCAGAGGCTTTGGTTTCCCCCTTTTTTGATGAACACTCAGAGATAACATCAATTCCTTTTGTTGGAGTAACCATAGGGCCACTGATTCCAGCAGAAGGAGTATCTGGAATTGATTCTTGGCCGATAGAAAATCCTTCAGAGGTAGCCGAAGACATTGCTAATATAGGGTGCCTAGCAGATGCCTGTGATAGTGAAGGAGACATGAGTAAAAGCTGATTCTGTGGGCCATCTCCAGTGAGAATATTGTTGACCTGGAAACAAACATTTCCAGTTGACAGAGTTGTCTCTGTTAAGCTAACATTGAATGTGAATTCCTTTTCCAGGAGCCCTGCGATTTCCTTTGGCATGAACTCCTCACCAGCAGGGTTGTCATCTAATAAGATATCAACTGATTTGCCTATCAGCTTTTGTGCCATACGTCCGAAAAGAATAAACTTTGTATCAGATGTCTGATCGCCAGCTATGAGACTAAGTTTGAACCTGTGAACGGTAAAGTAAGGGAGGATGTGTGAAATCTCTACTTAGCAATCGATTTCACTCACAATGCAATGTTTGTCACACACTATTACCTTGGGGAAGCAGGCACAGTTGGTGGGCAGTCATCGCCAAAGCAACGATAGAGGTAACCATATGGTTTTGCTGTCCTCTTGCACTTGTCACATGCATTGTACCACCAAGGGCCATCTATTTTCTTGATAGTAACTGTGACGATGAACTCGTTCTTCTATGAATCGATATGTGTTAGTATGCAGAAAATCTTGTTAATATATGAGTAGTAAGAAGAAATTTACCTTGTATTCGAAAGGATTTAGATCTTTGATCTCAACAATTGTCTTTTGTTCAGCTATAGCACGGATCGCGTTCAATGGAGGCAAATCAAGCCACTTGACAGGTTCATGCTTGTCTTTCATGCTGTTGTATAAAACAGTAAACATATAAATTAACTATATGTGTGTCTAATAGCTAGCTAGTTTAACCTAATAGAATTACCTATCTCTGAAACTCTGTATTTCATCACAGCCAATGTTGATGTACCATTTGCATGCATTGTTTCCTGATAGGTAGACCTCCCCTACACAGTTGAAAGGTGCAAATAATGAAGTGTAAGATGTGATGGAAGAAAAGAGAAAGCAATAATATAAGATGTAGCAAGGAAGCTTACTTCTGAAACCCTTGACAAGTGTCCCAACAAATATAACTATTTGTGGTTCCTTTGCCCTTTTGCAAATACTTCTTCTGCAAGAAATTCAGTAGCACGGTCTCCCCAGAGCGAGATGTGGATAGTATCATTGCTAGTAAAATAGGGTAGTAAGAGTTGTTTAATTATGTTGTGTGGGAGTGGTTATCAGGTTAGTAAACATGTCAGGTTCAGAAGCATGTGATGTCAGAAATGTATAAAATAAGCAAAGCAATATATTTGTAAGAAGCAGATAAATCTAACTTTGCATCGCGCATGTGAACGTTGCGCTTCAGGCTATCAGCATTCCTTGTGCACGAACGAACAGATGTTATAGATGTAATCTCAGTGATCACCCCAATAGTATCTGCATGTTGGCAATTATTTTGTGTCATGCAATGTACTGAGCATATAAGAATCAATTGAGTATCTAGCTATTTCTATAGAACAGAGATAGTACCAATGAATGAATCCTTTTTGTCCACAAGTGATGGGAACTCATTGAAGCTTTTCAGTGTGTAGACATATGAAGGAAAGCTGGATGGCGGCTCCAAATATTCTTCAACTTTTGTCCATTTTGTGAAGGAGATAGCAAACTTGTTTGCAACTGGCCTGTAGGTTTTGTTACGTGGCTTGACTCTATAGTATGCCAGATAGTAGATTTTTCCTTCAGTCAACAATGGCTCAAAAATCTCATTGATATCGGGGAAAATCTGAGCAGATATGCTATTCCCCTGTGCAAGCAAAAGCAGTATGTGATCAACACTTTGCTACAATGTGTCATATGAAAGAAAAATCAACATGGGCAAAGAAGATTCAGACCGTCTCATCAACTAAGACCAAAGCCTTGTGCAGCAGTTTTGTTTCATTACTTGCATCGCAGAACTTCCACATACGGGACAAGCGAATAAAGTGGCAACTTTTGCTGCCGCCTAGCTCGAGCTGAGATATCAAGCAGTCACCCATCTGTTTATACATAAATAAAAGATCGTGTTAGTTCTGGATATGCAATATATGTAAAATGGTGGATGGAGTAAAATAAAGAGAGAGCAAACATCAAATCACGTACAAATCAAACACACTGAGGAAAGCACAAACAGAGCCGAAAACTTAAATAGAAGAGAAATCATTCATCGAATTTACAAATAGCTATGTATCATGGTCCTGCATCGGAGAAAATATATGTGATGTAAGTTTTTTTTTATCTGAAAACTTGAATAGGCCACTGTCACACTGTTGTAGCATACCATTGATTCAAGTGATCTATGAATCTCATGGTACACCACATTCCTAGTCTCTGAAGCACATGATTCATTATCATCCTCTATGAGGATTTTAAGACCAGACCTTGAAGTTGCTCTTGATATGACCACATATAGTTGCCCATGCGTGAACACTGGTTTTTTTAGGTAGACACCAACATGCGACAGTGTTTGCCCTTGGCTTTTATTTATTGTCATCGCATAGCAAACACGAACAGGGAACTGACGTCTTTGTAGTGTGAAAGGCCATTTTGAATTTGTCGTGTTTAGGGAAATTCTAGGTACAAAAACAATCTCTCCAATTTTAGATCCAGTCAATATTGTGCGTTGAAGAACCCATTCACCGAGCACATTGATCAATAATCGTGTTCCATTGCAAAGCCCCATTGATTGATTTAGATTTCTTAGCAGCATAATAATCACACCTTTCTTAAGAACCAAACGATGATTTGGAAAGTTATTAACATTAATAGAATTGGGAAACTCGGTTGGGTATAACAGATCAAGATCAGGTATGTGTTCAGATGATTTGGCAATAGTGTCACAACTGAGATATTCCTTTTCTTCACCAGGTAGCAAACCAACAACGTAATTATTAACGTCATCAACAGTGCCGTTGTTTGGACAAACAATAGCACGGCATGACAGGTATGTAGGATCTGTGTGATTGTGCAACAAATCAGGGAAAACCTCATCTATAAGTGCAGGTATTTTATCACCATCGGTTTTAATCAGCAAGTCCTGAGGAATCTCAACCCATGTTGGCTCAGTTTCGCCCTCTCTTTGAGTCGCAGGCACATCACCATTTCCTATATGAAGCACCCATTTTGCAAAATTATCAAGTTCATCTTTTTCTGTTTGTGTAAGCCCAGATCTAAGCAATCGCATGTTTATTTTTAGTGAAAGGAGCTTAACATGGCGCCATAATGGTGAATTTGTTATAGATGCATCGACAATTGAAGCCCTCGAACCTTTCTGTATAACAGGCAAAATCTGCCTGAAATCTCCACCAAGAACGATTACTTTTCCACCAAATGGCACAATAGCATTCGCAGTTATCATGTTCAGACAATAAATCTCGTAACGTTCTATCTAATGCCTCGAAGCATCGTCTATGGGTCATGGGTGCTTCATCCCATATAATGAGTGAAGTTTTTTGTATGAGTTCTGCAAGAATAGTTCCCCTCCTAATACTACATATGTTGTTCTCGCTAATGTCAATCGGGATCTTAAACCTCGAATGCGCTGTATGGCCACGTGGGAGCAACAGCGAAGCTACACCAGATGATGCAATTGCAAGCACAATTTTTTGTTCGGAACGGATTTTTGATATGATTGCGTTCCATGGGAATGTTTTGCCTGTACCACCATGACCATAAACAAAGAAGAAACCTGGCTTTTCAAAGCTAACACGGTCAATAATGGTATCGAAAACTTTTCTCTGGTCGCTGTTTAGTTGTGGGATTAAGGCACTTGCATGTAAGGATAAAGCGGTGCAGTCGAGGGTTAGTTCTTCATCAAGTGGCCTATTCCCAACTATGTCATCCGACGTATTGCTCCTTTGAGGAAGGTCATAATCATCTATGCATCCACCACTATTTGCAAATACTGTGGCCAGTCCTTTAATAAGCAATGACATTAGCTGGTCATGTGGCACAATGTAGCAAGGGTTTGAAAGAGCATTTCTAAGTCTACGTTGAATGTCATCTGTAAAGTAGAGCCAATATTTATTGAAAAGTGCATGTATGTCACCAACAGAACAGAACATGACAACCGTGACAAATAATTGTCTAAGCTGAAATGAGGTCGCACTTAAAATAGACTCATCAAAAAGCAAATGCCATTCAGCATCACTGTCGAGCAGGCCTCTTGCTTCACATGCTTCTCTAAACGTGGAATATACCACACCATTGAATGTTCGAATATAAGCGTAGCTACATGCCCCTTTGACTATCATCAGTAACATTCTTAGGTAATGGAGTTCACCAGATGTTGAGCTAACATAATAGATTCTGCCAATTTTTACACATGGTGTCCTAGGACGCCAATGTCGTGAGCTATTATCCCAGCTAAATTCTTTTGGGAAATCACAGTAGGTTAAATTTCGTCCAGTTGGGTGTTTTTTATTAGCCTCAAACCATTCAGTTAGCATAGTTTTATTCGCAGCAGGGCTGTGAAATAATTTTGTAAGATCAGTTCCTTTCTTGTATTTCACAAAGTTCATTCTAGGCAAGTGCACTGTGAGACGTTCAACAGAAGGCAATCTATAATGTATCCCAAACTCGTAGGCTCGCCAAAAAGCCTCGCATGTTGATAGAAACCTAGCATCTATGTACTGTTGTATTTCATTTACTGGTGTATCTTTTTGGCTCTCTGCTCAAGCAGGATTTGTCTTGTCAGATGCCTTGTCTGTTGTTTCAAAGTATACCTTCGTTCTATCAGAGCCCTTTGTCACGTACTTAAAGACATACTTTATCATGTTCGATTTGTTGCACCATTCAACATTTATGTGTGCTTGATATTTTTTTAGCAATTTCATATTGTAAGGAACAACATTTTTGTTATCGAGTTTGAGACCGTTCTTGACAACATAGCGACCATCATTACATCTCTTGTAAACAGTGAAGCCAAACTCATCGAGCATTGTTTCGTCTTGAAATGATTTTGGGAAATGCTTTGAGCAAGAACCTTTTTTCATGCATGGGCAGCTTTTATTGTCGTCCCCACAAGGGCCATGTATCATGAATTCATCTACCAATGCATAGCCAATGGGATCAGTTAGAACATCAGGTATCTCAGCTGAGATGAAACCGTCAACAATAATTGGGTCGAAGTCCGCGTTCCTAGCAGCTAACCATACAAGGCAGTGTATATGGGGCAGGCCTCTTTTCTGGAACTCTACCGTGTACAAAACTACATTGTCAAACAGAAATTGGTAAGTATCATAACAAATTAAACATGAAGGATTTTTTTTAGGTGGTGGGCAGACCTGCTAAAACAGGACCAAATGTGTGCCCTTCCTTAATGTCTGAAATGAATTCATCAACCTTCATGTTGAAAACCCGCACTATCATATCAGCTCTATCACTTGGTACTTGACCAGGCTCGAAAAGCAACGCATCATATATTTCTTGCCATTTAGAGTTGCATGTGAATGTCACAAAAAGATCAGGGAAACCTAGAACTCGACATATCGCCATTGCATCCTGATAATTCTGAACCATGTATCTTCTCCCACCAGTAAAGCTTGATGGAAGAACATATTTCTTTCCAACAGAATCACCTGTTGAAAGACCATGGTCTATAGCGTCAACAATTTCTTGTACACATTCAGTGCATAGGACAGGTTGGTGGTCAGCTATGAATTGTAGTCTCGATCCTTCGACAGTTGAGTATGCATCAACAGTTAGAGAATCACTCAGCCTACCACAACAAGTGTATGGGTTAGGCTTATTAAGTCTGTAGTGCATTCTATATATGTAATACTCAAGCATAGTGACATATCGTCTCGCTGTAGGAGCCAAACTTCGGAAATCAGTATATTTGATACCAAGATGGAAACCCCTATCTCCATATGGGAAAAGCAAAGGGTATGGCAAAGCCATGTAAGAAGGGTGTAGTGCAGAAACTTGTCTTAATCGATTGTCTTTGGATTTTACTAACACATCGTAAATGTATGCATCTTTAGAGTAGTCACCAACTACAATCCCAGCTATCTCACCATTGGAAGGCAAATTGTACTGAACCTCGTCCTTAGCATTGCAACCCATGAGCCTAAGAACAATATGCTGGTCTCCATGTTCCTCCAATCGTTCTTTTGCATAACGGAATGACTTAACCAATTCGTTGTGCTTGTCTAACATAGACCCTAGTTTTTCAATGATTTGTTTATCAGGAGGGCCATCACTGGATGATTCTTTATCAAATATATTCATTCGGTTAGTTGTTTCGTTGTCAGTATCATAAATATATAGCTGAGCAAATTTGGGTGGGGCACCATGTTTTGGTAGCAAGCTTCCTATAAGATGGTGGACCACGCCATTTATCTTAAAAACACAAGGTGATGAGCCTGTATTTATCGATCTATCAATATCAGCCCCTAGTGAGGTAAATGCAAAGAGAGAGTTGTAGGAACGAATTTGTCTAAGAAATCGTTTGGACCGAGCATCGCCATCAAACTTTAGTAGTTTAGCTAAGAAAGAGGGAGGATGTTTCAATTCAGGCAGGTCAATTCTACCTCCCTTGCAGCAAAGGTTGTACACAACCTTTCTCTTGGACACCAAAGATGATTTCTTAACTCTTTCTTGATACCAGAACACAGCACCACAGTATGGGCACTCGTGTGTTGGGCCACCATAATATGAGCGTTCAGGATAGAGAGCTACAAGTAAGCAACATCAAGGGAACATGCAAAGTAGGGGAAAAGGACATATATGGCTAGAAGTCAGATAGTTAACCTTTGAGTGATTCAATATAATCCTTAGGAATCGGCAAAATGTCATCGACACACGGGTGAGGACCTACTAAGTTGAATATAACATAAGAAAAATAACCAATCTACATTGAACTAACCCGCAAAGCCTTTGGTATGTAAAAACAAAAGATGGCGTCTCCCTCTATTGGTTGCAGCGGAAGCTGAAGGTATATCAAGCAATGTTCTCTTTCCTAATATGATCGGTCTTAGAGCAGAGCTTTTCGTTGGGAATTCGTTGTAAAGTAAATGTGAAAATTAGCATTCTGTGCTCACTCTTTGTATGCATGTCCTCTCCGACGCTCTGTGCGGCAAGCAACATGTTGTCTACAGCATTAGCTGGCACAACAGTAGCACCAAACGAATTAGCAGGCAATGTCTCAGCACTGGGAGCAGATTGAGCAGCTGCACTTCCACACTGATCAACCCCACCAAACACCGGGCTTGCTAAATAACCTAAATACACACACTGCAATTCAGCATTGGGAAACTAACAAAGAGAGGACATCATTCAGACCATAACTGTTGATTGCTAACCTTGACCTAGTGCCAGTTGACGACGTTTTCTACTATCACGTGCCCGCTGGACACGACTTGACGATGCACCCAGCATGATAACAGATCGGCTACACACGCATAGAAATGGAGCATGCTAATTCCACATCACAGGGAACAGGAAAGCAAAAACCGTGCAGCAAAGTATAGGATATTAGTACTGTAACGAATCAAAGTAAAAGGGAACCAATCTATTATCAAGGCATCCATTACAACATACATAGATAACATATATGCCAATTAAACTGCAACATAAAAACGACCATAAAACTAACTGGTAACACAACGGCCTAAAACCCAACTCACAACGTAGCACACGAACGGGCAGGATAACGTATGGTGGACAGGAATAACCACCATAGTGGCATCTACCATAGTGAAAAATCAGACAAGTTGTTTTCGTCCAGAACAAACCTAAACCACATAGAACTGAAGTCCCTCAGAAGGAAATTATTGTGGTCAGCATGCAAACCATGTGGTACCCTAAACTGAGCTAAGCACGCAGATGCCGAAAGAGCTAAATCTATAGCTTTCATAGCCATCCTTCTATATGTGACCATAGACGCGTAGTTGTAATCCTGCACAACAAACCCGTATTTAGATTGGAGGAACCGAAGTGCCTCCGAAGCAGCGATTTCGTGAGACATATCATATGGCTCGGATGCCACAACCCAGAAGAATCTGCACTCTGCATTTCCCGGAAAACCGGCACACGGAAGCAGCAGTTCAACTCCCGCAAGTAGGGTGCCGTCATTCCCGAGCTCCCAAAGGTAGGAAACGAAGGGCACACCACAATGGTATGCGACGGCATTGAGCAAGGAGACGTACAACACCCCAACGGACATCATCTCCGTGGCTGCAAAGCTGCAGTGCGGATGGGAATGTAAAGACGGTGAAAGAGAAGGCAAGGAGTAAAGAAGAAAGGAGGAACCTAGAACCCAGAGTCTCTGCCTGTGACTATATAGAAAGTAGTATACGCACGTCTAGTTAACTGGGCTGTACAGTACTCTCTTTTTTTTTTTGGCCTATGTGTGCAAGCGTGCGTGGCAAACTAATTGTGCTGAACAACCACACCAGGAAAGGAAGGAAAGAAAGGCAATATTAAACAGTCAAACAAACACTCAGACAAACAATGGCAAAAGGGAAAAGAACGCAGCAGGATAAATAAACTTCAAAAAACGAATGAAAAGAAAGGAAAGGAAAAAATGCAGCGCAGTATGAAGGTATACACAAAAGGGGAAAGGAAGAAGTCTCGAACGGTACCTCACAATGGCAGAAGGAAGCAGAGGAACAGGCTGAAGAGCAAAGATCCGATCCCGAAAAGCGCTACCGAGCCCCTCCTATTGCCGGTTGAAGCTGAGCAAGTATTCCAACCAACAGATGAGTGAGGAGCACGCAGCAAGATCAGAAACCAGCATCAACAATCCTCGCAAGCGGAATCACTGCATACCAAGAATTAGTCCATCATAGTGAAGAAATGATTCGTGAGAGGGAAGAGAACAAAGATGATCTAAGAGAAACCTGAAGAACTCCATGGCCATGGGTTGTTCCGGAGCGGGGACGGATTAAACACGGCAAGAGAAGGTGGTAGTAGAAGGCGTGTGTTTTTTTGCTCTAGCAGGACAACGCATCGGGAGCATGCGTGCTGAGTGCGTGCTTTTGTCCAATGGACAAAAGATTGAACGTGACTGGACAGGGCGAGCAGGACCATGCAAAAAAAGTGTTAAAAATGTAACTCGGTAACTTTGGGGGCTATAAAACCAAAAACGTGAACTTTCGATGCTATATAACCAATTTTGCCTAAAAAAAATGGTACTCCTCAAGCACTAGCACTGTAAAATTGCTCATGTAATTAAGTATAGGAAAAAGTACGAATTATCCCCCTGAACTATCGAGGTCGACCGAATTACACCCCCGAACTCGAAAACCAGACATTCAGCGAGCAGCGCCCTGTCTCTCCGATGACAAGTTAATCAGCTTCTTGTTTAATTAGTTTAGTTTTCTCTTGAGATTCTTCCTGGTTTATTGGGCTTTGAAACCAAAAAATGCAGTGACGATGCATGTGGAGATTATGGTTACCCCATATCTACATGGCGGTTATGTTCCAGCTGGATATATGGTACCAAATATAGATAGAATATCTTTATCAGAACTCGGGTTAGATTCTAAACTTGTATGTCAAGAAAATACCCGGGATCCTAGTCGGTTACGATTGTATTTTATCTGTAATCCCATGTTCCGTTAGGATATGGACTGTACTTTGTAAAACGGATCCCTTCCCCTATATAAGGATGGGTCTGGGTTCCTCTCGGGACGATTCTTTTTTCTCCCAATCATACAATCAATAACACACTCGGCGGAATCATCCCCAGACAGGAGTAGAGTATTACTTCTTGAATAAGAAGGCCTGAACCTGTATAAAACTCCTTGTCTCTAAACCTATCCACTTTCCTAGCTTGATAGCCACCCCCTTTTATTATTGCCGAAATCTTGTTTCGACAGTTGGCGCGCCAGGTAGGGGTAGCGTCAAGTTCTCGCCGACTAAGTGCGATGGGTTTCGTTTCTGGCATCGACGACTTCGCCTTCCCTCCCGGGCAGGCGTTCCGGTTCGGCAGCCTCAACTTCATCACCAACGACTTCGGTAAGATCTCTCTCCTTGACTCGGATTCAAACCAGTCGTGGAGAGACCAGGCCCCTGTGCCGTTCGGTATTTCGAACTCGGCCGAGGCCTACTCCAAGATCATCTCTCCCGAGTCGGCTTCAAACCACTCGGACGAGATCCAATCTACTCTTCCTCGACCAGATCAAGACGACGGGTCCTATCCCTCAATCCTGATGAAACTTCTTGATGATTTGGCCGCTGTTTTCACTATCAAGACATCTCCCACTCGAAGATCTAGGCGAGCTCTGGCTTCGGCCCAGATCTAATCTAGATCCAGAGAAGTTGGCGTTATACTCCAACCTCTTGGGACAGTCTCGACGGAAGAGTTGGATGGTTACCTTAGCTCCCCCGGCGTCAGTTCTCGACCAACCGAGATTCTCGACTATGACGACTTCGGCTACCACTACGGCCACGGCGACTTCGACAACAGCTACGAGGATAACTACACGCCCCTCTTCTTCGGCGTATTCATGGCTGACAACGAAACGGAGGAACAGCGCCAAGCCCGAGAAGCGGACCAAGATCACGCACGGCAAGAAGCTGAACGTCGCCGACTTGAGGAAGAGCGACAGCGACAGGAGCGAGAACGACTACAGCGTGAGCAACAAGATCGCAAACGGATTGCAAAGGAGGCTGAAGATCGACGGCAACGCGCCTTGGAATCTGGGCGCCGAGCGAGAGAGCTCATTGGGCAACAAGACGTTGATGGAACAGCGGTCTTTCGCACCCCCCAACAGCACGCGGTTGCAGCAATCACTCTCCTCGGCACCCTCCTCAAGGAAGACGCACTCAACCAAGCTGATCATGTTGTCAACATCTTGAACCAGACGAAAACCATGATCGCTGCCTCGGTTGCAGCCAACTCCGCAAGCACCCGCACCCCGACTGGTAGCCGAGTCCCTCACCTCCGATCTCATGATTATCATCAGCCAAGCCTCAGCATCATCGGCACAGGATCTAGTCGCAGGAGCAGGGGTCACGACGAACGATCTGTTCACTCACCCCCCGAACGTTACAGGGAGCGCCGAGTCGAACGGCCTCGCTCTCCACCCCACTAGCGTCCCGTCGACCTTCGCGACACAATCAACCAACGTCGTGGAGCACGAGGTCATCGCCATTCACCAAATCGCTACGACGATGACGTGGATGGAGTAGCTGCCTTCACTAATGACCTGCGTCGAGTGGATTGGCCAGCCGGCTTTAAGCCGCTGGAATCGAGAAGTACGACGGCAGCACTAATCCGGAGTCTTGGCTCACCGTCTACGGACTCGCAATCCGCGTAGCAGGAGGAGACTGCAAGGCCATGGCAAACTATCTACCTGTGGCCCTAGCGGACTCCGCCCGATCCTGGCTCCACGGACTACCCCGTGGCACGATCGGATCATGGGCGGAACTTCGTGATCACTTCATCGCCAACTTCCAAGGCACCTTCGAACGCCCCGGCACTGTCACGCCCCAAACTAGTCCTGAGCGGAACTAGCCCGTGATGCTCCAAATTAACCTGTTAATCGATACCAGTCCTAGGAAACAGTGCTGGTATCACAGGAAGACAGAATATCACAGCAACAGAGGTCTCTTTATTATAGAGTAGGAGTACAGTCATGTTGGGCTACGGACAGATCCCGAGCTCACAACTGCATTTTAAAAGGGAAGCGGAAGCCAAGAATTGGACCAAACATCACAGGCGCGACTTGGGAACTAGGCCGAAACCCTAAAACTCATCGTATCCGGCTTGCTCCTGGAAGAACTCCTCGTCAGCGTGATCCGCTTCATCTTCTTCAACAACTTGGGGGGGGGGGATTATGTATATAGGGCAAGGGTGAGTACGGGAGTACTCAGCAAGCCATGGGAAATAAGTGTTTAATGCAGGCTTCAAAGGAAAGGCTGTTGTTTTTGCAATTGATTTTTATTTAAACTCCTTTTTGAAACAGCTAAGTGAGTGCTTCTCAAACGACACGGATGAGACAGTGCGTCGTGTCTGGTCGGAGTATGTGCAATGTATCAGTCTTTTGAATTGATCAAGTTTGGCACCCGGCCAACAGCTTTCAAACGGCCACCCGGGCCTGGCTGATCCCATCAGCCGCAGATTTTCCAAACATCAAACCCATTCCTCAACAGCAAATTTCACAAGGCAGTAGTCAAACAAAACTACGCTAGGAATCACCTCACATGCACCCATGACCGTGGGCACGGCTGTTCGAACAGTTTAATAACCTCTGCAGAGGGGGTACACTTTACCCACACGACATTACTAACCCGGATCATCCAGCCCGTGCAGAACGGCCATGACTAGAGACCTTAAGGCTTTCATGACAAGGCATTTCGAAAGCCGACACAGGTTCACCATATGCCAACGAGAGGGGTCCCAGACCAACACCAGATTAGGTCCCAGACCATACTGTGCCAGGAAGCCCAGGGGTCCTCCCCGACACCACCCCGGCGAATCCACATGTCTCTTAGCATCAAGGCTCCCCCGATTAGCTAATTACTCAGCCAGGGTGTCCCATTCCACCCATGTGGTCGTACTTGTCTTATGTTCGGATGAAATTCCAAGGAAACGGTCCTTAAGTGCAAGAGCGGGAAACCGTACTCCCAGTACGTTCCCCGGTCCGCGATTTTGGAAATTCATTTAGTTCGCAAGCACCGACCCAAGTGTCGGGTTTTCCAAGTCTTTTGTAAAACCCCAAGTTTTACCCAAGACGTTTCTCAGATTTTAAGTTTGAAGGCGACCGTCGATACCCGTGCAGAGTACATGATTACCGAGGCGCAACTAGGTGGTTACAAGGGAACATGGTATAACAATTACAATGGAAGGATCAGATGCAGCAAGTTAGGTAGGCACACCGGTCTGCCTTGCAGACGGTTAAAACAAATTAAGTGCAATCCTACCTATGCATAATATTTTTCAAGCAACATAATTAAATTCAAATATAGGCTCAAGATGTTCAAAGGTGGCTTGCCTTGCTCGAGATCTTGAGCCTGATCCTCGAAATCCTCGCACTGCGGGTCTTCGGGCTCCGAAACTACACGCGAAACGGGACAACTCAACAAACGGCGAAAATAAAGCCCTATTATTGACCTCTAAGCATGCCATTAGATAGATCTCGAGATTTGAGGAATTTTGGAAGTTGAACGGAGTCAGACGAACTTACGGTTGGGAAGATATTGAATTTCTAAGATTATTGGATTTTTGGTCTAAAGGAAAAGGATTTATGTAAACCCTTTTTGAAAAAGAAAGGAAAAGAAAAGAAAGAGGGAGGGAAATTAGACTTCCCTCGGGCGGCTAGGGCGCGGCCCGAGAGGAAGGGGCGGCTCGGCCGAGCTTAATGGGCCGGCCGGCCCAAGAGGGCGGCCCAAGGCGCGCGCGCTAGCGGGGAGGAGAGAGAGCCGGTGGGCCGGGTCCATCCCGCGTGGTCCCGGGTAGGACCCGCTTGTCAGTGACTCGGCTCACCGTGGGCGAGGTGCACGCGGGGCAAGTTAGGGTTTGGGGAGGGAGGCGCGGCGCATGCGCGCGGTTCGCGGAGGGCGCGGTACGGCGGGCCCACGCGCAGCCTCACGGCTCGCGGTGGACCGCGCGCACGGGGACGGAAACGGAGGGGCGGCTGGCTTGGTCAGTGGGTCCGGTCGCGGCCGAGGTGGCGCCGTCGTGGCGCCTACGTGGCTGCCACGCGGACCGGCGGGAGGTAGACGACGACGCCGGCCGGAACGGACGGCGGACGACAGCGGCGAGCGGCGGAGCGAACAACGGTGATACAGGCGAAAGCGAGCACACCGGGGGGTTGCACGGGACGAGAGGAGACGAGCCAACGGCTCGGATTCGCCGGGGGATGCTCGCCGGTGGCGGATTGCGGCGGTGGCATCCGGCGGCGGGAGAAGGGGGAAACGGCGATGAGGTCACGAGGGGTCGATTCCCGGCGGTGAGAGCATCTACGCGGCTACGGGAATCCGTTGCTAGCGTCGGATTGGGCGGAGCTACGCCGAGCGAGGCCGGCGACGAGCGGGCGCTACGGAGCACGGGCGGCGACGGCGGCGAGCACACGGCGGGCGGCGGCAACGTTCGGGGCGGCGCCAGCTAGCTACGGGGAGGCTACTCGTGCTACTATCCGAGTCTAAGAGGAGGAGGTGGAACGAGAAGGGAGAACGGAGGGAGACACTACCGTGCGGGGAAGGGGGCGCAGTGACGAGAACCGACGGCGCGGGAGCGATCTCTCCGGCCTCGGGCCGGGGAAGAGGAAGAAGAGGGCGCGCCCGGAGTCCCCTTCCGCGTCCTCGCTCGTGCCGGCTCCTCCAGCACACGCGACGGCGGCGGTCGGCGAGAGAGACGGCAATGGCGCGAGCGGAAAACGGGGAAGATTGGGAGGGAAAAAGGAAGGGAGGGCGCCTGGGTTTATAGGGCGGCGATGTCGGTTTGGGGGAGGGGAACCGACATTGGACGGTCAAGCCAGCGAGCTGGCGCTCCGGCTAGCGGCCAAATCGGCGACAGGGAGGAGGGGAATGACGCCGGCAGAGGAAGAGAAAGAAAGAAAAAGGAAGGGAGAAAGGGAGCTTGTCCCTTGCCTCTTTGGGAAAAGGAGGAGGGAGCGGGGGCGACGCGGCAGAGGGGGCGGGGGGGCTCTGCCTCCGTCCCTTGGAAGCTAGCGCGCGGAGAGGCGGGGCCGGGTTGTGACGACGGCGATGACGGCGGACCGGCTTGGAGCGGAGCGGCGACACGGGCGGCAGGCGCGGGCAGGCGCGGCAGAGCCTGACGGCGGCGGCGACTAGGCGGTCGGCCACCACGGCGCGCGCGCGCGGGACGCAACGGGCGGCGCGGCGATTTGGGCGGCATCGGCGGGGGGCGGCAGCGAGGGCGGGGCGCTCGGCTCGGTGCGGCTCGCGCGCACGCACGTGCAGCACTCGGGCAGAGCGGGGGAGAGCGAGAGAGAGAGAGAGAGAGAGAGAGAGAGAGAGCCGGGGAGGGAGGGGGAGATGGGCCGAGAGGGATTCGGCCCATCGAACCCTAGGGAGGCGAAATAGACTTTTGCGGAGGGATTTGATTTGGGAAGGATTTGGATTCGGGATTGAACTCGATGTTAGATCGGGGATTTGAGATCTGAGATGGCACAGACACTAGACAACAAGCAAAGAAACGGATTTCGCAATTAGGGTTTTTAAGAGATAGTTTTCCCGCTAGGCGCCACGACGGAACGGGCGCTACAGGCACACAGTTTGATCTCTACAACGTCGTTCAGAAGTCTGGAGAATCCCTTCGAGATTACATCCGACGCTTCTCCGAACAACGCAACAAGATCTCCGACATCACCGACGACGTCATCATCGCCGCCTTCAATAAAGGCATTCGCCACGAGGACCTAGTCGGCAAGTTTGGACGTAAACCTCCCAGGACAGTTAAGCAGATGTTCGAAAAAGCCAACGAGTATGCCAAAGCCGAAGATGCTATCACCGCGTCCAAACAGTCAGGCACCACTTGGAAGCCAAAGGACACGCCGACCGCAGGAGGGAGTGGAAGTAATAACCACAAGGATCGCAAGCATAAGCCCGAAGAACTTGTGGCGACCACCTCTCCATCATCCCGACAACGTTCCCGCGTCAATACCTTCGACAAGATAATGAACTCCCAATGTCCGCATCATCCCAACTCCAACCACGTGGCCAAAGATTGCTTCGTCTACAAACAGTTCGCGGAGCAATACGTCAAGAACGCACGTAAACCTTCAGACGAAGATCAAGGCACATCAAAGAAGAAAGATGATGAAGACGATGCCCCGACTGGTTTTCAAGATCATCGCAAAGAACTTAACCACATCTTCGGCGGACCCCTAGCTTATGAGTCCAAGAGAAAACAGAAGGTAACAGAACGGGAGATCAATGCGGTTCAGTCTAACACGCCCCAATATCTTCGGTGGTCAGAGATAGCAATTAAGTTCGACCGCTCGGATCATCCCGACCGAGTGGTCCACCCGAGGCGGTACCCCCTGGTACTAGACCCAGTGGTTCGCAATGTCAAGCTCCGACGGACTCTCATCGATGGTGGCAGCGCACTCAACATCCTTTTCGCTAAGACCCTGGACGATATGCAGATTCCTCGCACGGAATTAAAGCCGAGTAATGCACCCTTCCACGGTGTTATCCCAGGATTGTCAGCTACACCACTCGGCCAGATCACTCTTCCAGTTACCTTCAGCACTCGGGAGAATTTTCGCACAGAAAATGTTTGTTTCGAAGTTGCTGATTTCGAGACAGCATATCACGCTATACTTGGACGACCGGCTTTAGCTAAATTTATGGCCGTCCCACACTACACCTCCATGATGATGAAGATGCCTGGTCCTCGAGGAGTCATATCACTACGGAGCGACATCAAGCAGGCCGTCACATGCAACAAAGAAAGTTGCGAGATGGCCCAAACCCACGAGACTACTCTCGCCCGCGAAGAGATCTGACTGGCTGCGACCACGGCAAGCGAGGGAGAAGTGCCTGCAACCAAGCTGACGAAGACCGAAGAAAGTGATGCCAAGACGAAAAAGATTCCCTTAGATCCCTCCGATCCTGATAAGACTGCTGTAATAGGCGCTGTGTTAGATTGTAAATAGGAAAGCGCGCTCATCACCTTTCTTCAGAATAATAAAGATATTTTTGCGTGGAAACCATCCGATATGCCTGGTATCCCCAGAGAGGTGATTGAACACTCTTTACATGTTAAGGAAGACTCCAAACCCATCAAGCAACGACTCCGCCATTTTTCACAGGACAGGAAGGATGCGATCAAGGAGGAATTAACCAAGCTGATAGCAGCAGGCTTCATTAAGGAAGTCCTTCATCCCGACTGGCTGGCTAACCCAGTCCTGGTTCGAAAAAAGACGGGGCAATGGCGCATGTGTGTCGATTATACTGACCTCAACAAATCTTGTCCCAAAGACCCTTTTGGGTTACCTCGCATTGACCAGGTGGTTGACTCAACGGCCGGCTGCGAGTTACTCAACTTCTTGGACTGTTACTCGGGATATTATCAGATCCGACTAAAAGAATCCGACTGCTTGAAGACCTCGTTTATTACGCCCTTTGGGGCCTACTGCTACATCACCATGCCCTTTGGATTGAAGAACGCAGGAGCAACCTATCAACGCATGATTCAAAGATGTTTTTCAACTCAGATCAGTCGCAATGTCGAAGCTTATGTTGATGATGTAGTCGTCAAGACCAAGCAGAAGGATGACCTGATTGCGGATTTAGAAGAAACTCTTACAAGCATTCGTGCTTTCAAGATGAAACTAAACCCGGAAAAGTGCATCTTCGGAGTACCGTCGGGGAAATTGCTCGGATTTATGGTATCTCAAAGAGGCATACAGGCCAACCCGGAGAAAATTAACACCATCCTCAACAGGAAACCGCCAAGCTCCCAAAAAGACGTCCAAAAGCTGACTGGTTGCATGGCGGTGCTCAGCCGGTTCGTTTCACAACTCGGCGAGCGGGGGATGCCTTTCTTCAAGTTGCTGAAGAAGACTGATAATTTCCAGTGGGGGCCCGAAGCACAGAAAGCCTTTGAAGACTTCAAGAAACTCCTGACCACTCCACCAGTTTTGGCCTCGCCACATCCGCAAGAGCCGCTACTGTTATATGTGTCGGCGACCTCCTAGGTTGTGAGTGCGGTCCTGGTTGTTGAGCGTGAAGAGGAAGGCCATGTTCAAAAAGTCCAACGTCCAATTTATTTCGTTAGCGAGGTTTTAGCCGACTCCAAGACAAGATATCATCAGGTTCAAAAGTTACTATATGGTGTCCTAATTACCGTCAGGAAATTATCTCACTACTTTCAAAGTCACCCGGTCACGGTAGTCACATCGTTTCCACTCGGAGATATACTTCATAATCGCGAAGCAAATGGACGGATTGCGAAGTGGGCCTTAGAGTTGATGTCTTTGGACATATCGTTCAAGCCACAAACTTCGATCAAGTCACAAGCTTTAGCTGATTTCCTTGCTGAGTGGACCGAGTGCCAAGAAGATATGCCAGAGGAAAAGATGGAATATTGGACTATGCATTTTGATGGATCCAAGAGGCTTACGGGCACCGGAGCTGGGGTTGTTTTAATTTCCCCGATTAGAGAAAGATTGAGCTACGTATTGTGGATACATTTTTCTGCGTCCCATAACGTGGCGGAATATGAGGCGCTACTCCATGGACTAAGGATTGCCATCTCTCTAGGCATTCGCAGATAAATCGTCCATGGAGACTCTCAGTTGGTTGTTAATCAAGTCATGAAAGAGTGGTCCTGTCTAGATGATAATATGACTGCTTATCGACAAGAGGTACGCAAGTTGGAAGATAAATTCGATGGACTCAAGCTCACCCATGTCCTCCGACATAACAATAAGGCAGCCGACAGACTAGCCAATTTTGGTTCAAAACGGGAAGCAGCTCCTTCAGATGTGTTCGTCGAACATCTTTACGAACCGACTGTGCCCAAAAAAGAAATAATCGAAGCCATGGATACTCAAGGCGTAAGCATGATTGAAGCCGACTGGAGAGAACCTCTCATAAGATTTTTAACCAAACAAGAACTCCCTCAAGACAGAAATGAAGCCGAGCGGATTTCCAGGCGCAGCAGACTTTACATCATTCATGAGGCTGAGTTGTACAAGAAAAGTCCATCAGGAATACTGCAGCGCTGCGTATCTTTAGAAGAAGGGAGACAGTTGTTGAAGGATATACATTCTGGTATTTGCGGAAACCATGCCGCTGCACGGACCATTGTCGGCAAAGCTTACCGGCAAGGTTTTTTCTGGCCTACAGTTGTGTCCGATGCTGACAAGATTGTGCGGACATGCGAAGGTTGTCAATTTTTTGCCAGACAAATTCATTTGCCAGCCCAAGAGTTGCAAACCATCCCGTTGTCCTGGCCATTTGCGGTCTGGGGGCTTGACATGGTCGGCCCGTTTAAAAGGGCAGTCGGCGGTTACACGCATCTCTTTGTGGCTATCGACAAATTCTCCAAGTGGATTGAGGCTAAACCGGTCATCACGATCACAGCAAATAAAGCTAGAGATTTTTTCATCAACATTGTGCATCGGTTCAGGGTACCTAATCGGATCATCACTGACAATGGCACTCAATTCACTGGCGGATCGTTTAAAGACTTTTGTGAAGACTTCGGCATTAAAATTTGTTACGCCTCCGTGGCACACCCTATGAGTAACGGACAAGTCGAGCGCGCTAACGGCATGATACTGCAAGGGATCAAAGCACGAGTTTTTGACCGGCTACGTCCCTATGCTGGCAAGTGGGTAGATCAGCTGCCGTCCGTACTTTGGTCTTTACGCACTACTCCTAGTCAGGCTACCGGCCAGTCGCCGTTCTTTTTGGTTTATGGTGCAGAAGCAATGTTGCCGAGTGAAGTGGAATTTAAATCACTACGATTTCGGAACTTCAATGAGGAGGGCTATGAAGAGGGCCGAGTAGACGACATCAACCGACTAGAAGAAGCCCGAGAAGCAGCTTTAATTTAGTCGACTCGATATTTACAAGGGTTGCGCCGTTATCATAATCGGAATGTTCGATCGCGAGCCTTTTTAGTTGGTGACCTGGTTCTGAGGAAAATTCAAACAACACAGGATCGGCATAAATTATCTCCCTTATGGGAAGGACCGTTCATAATTGCTGAAGTCACTCGGCCGGGTTCTTATCGACTCAAGCGCGAAGACGGTACTCTCATCAACAATTCTTGGAATATTGAACACCTTCGTCGATTTTACGCTTAGGCATTTCGTTTCTATCTTTCCTCTTTGACTGCTAACTTCAAGTTTTTCCTTGAAGTTTTTAGTCAGGGGGCTACTATAATAATAATGGAGTGTGATTTTTATCAACTCAATTTGCTTACTTGATGTATCATTGCCCTGTTTGATTTCTTGGCTTAGTCAATGAGGACTGAAAGTTTTTTAACAACTTTTGCGGGTTCTAGGCTCAACAAGGTTTGACAAAAACTTTTAAGAAATCAGGAGCTAAGTTAAGATATCAAGCACAGCATAAATTCATCAGTATTGTACAAATTGTGCCTCCATCATCATTAATCATCAAAATTATCGGTACATTAATCAGTATCAGTCTTTTCATCATCAGAATTATCAGAACCAGTCGGTCGAAGATCAGTGTCCTGAAATCTCTCAACCACATCAGCAACAATTTTGTCAGCCGCTTTCTGCGCATCACTGATGAGGTCAAGAGCAGCTTCTTCGCTCGTCCCGTCTGCAAAGCCATCAATGGCATCAATATCAACTCTCGGATAAAGGGATTTAGTCATCGCCAACGCCAGACTTGCTCCCATACTTCCAGCTTCTTTGATGTTCTTAAAATATGTAGACGGAGCAACTCTCAGCTTGTCGAAAATTTCAGAAGCGTCAAGTGCACTCGGGCCGTTGTTATTGAAGAACATCGCTTGAACAATTGGGGCAGCAACGTTAGCAACCTCATCCCGGGCTCCTTCAAGCTTTTTGATCTTGCCAACCAGGATGTCGAATTGAGCTTGAGATTTGATCTTGCGGTCTGCATCGACAGATTCACATTAATAAGTCAGCATATGGAGGATAATGGCTTTTGAGGTATTGATTGTTGATACCTTCAACTTCCTTTAAAGCCAGGTCTGTTTGTCTTGCCAGTTCTGCCTTGTCACTTTCCAGAATTTGAATCTGCTTCTCCAACTGAGATATCTTGGCAGCTTGCACTACATTGATTACGGTTAATCAAGATTGCAAAGATAACAGTATGAGTCAGTTAAGCAGGGTTTGTGCGTACCTTTTGATGAGCCACTCAGTTCAAAATTTGATTCCTGGAGCTCAGCGATCCGATCCCTCAGGTCATGTTCATTCTTCCTGGCAAGTTCTTTCGCTTCGTGCAGTTGATTCTTGGTGGCTTCGAGGGTTCCGAGATGAGGGACTAACTTCTCTAAGGTTGCCGTTTTGGCTTCGTTCCTGAGATGAATCCTCTGCAAGATAGTTTAATTAGCGCATGATTTAAATGGCAAACAAGATGGTCGAGATCAGGTACCAGAGAACTTACATTTACAATGCGAGTCGCTTGGTTGAGTGCCTTTTTCAGTTGGCAGACCTCTTCGTCTTCTTTTTGCCGGTTTATTACTATTCCTTGAGGCTGCAAGTTATCATCCCACCACTTGACAAGAATGGGAGGGTACGAATCTTTGGCTGCTTGTATACGTGGGATTTCTTCTTCATCACCAATCATTGGTCCTAATGTATTTGCTGACAAAGGTTAGACAATTGATCAGAGTTTATTTGGGTCAACATGGTTTCAGACAAAAGTGTTTACCCATAATGATTTCTGGACGAGGATGAGTGGATTCGGATGCCTTTAAAGGAGATCTAGATCTCTGGTTATTGCTGGCGTTTTGTCCACGAGGGCTGTCTGCTTGGGTTTCGACTTCTGGAATCTCTTGGCTTGGCCTTGCGTCCGACTAGTTTCCAGTCGGGGGCTCCTGATTAACTTCTCCTTCGGCTTCGGCCGACTGGGTTCCAGTTGGAGGTGGATCACCGGATTCTACATTATCGGTTGCCGGCTGATTGTCACTCGGGTGATCCCCAAACGTTGGCCCGGTTTCTTTGGAAGAACTTGTGTCCATGTTAGCCGGGTCAGAGTCTTTCCCAGACGGGTCTATATCAGATGGTTTCCTGCAAATTTGATTCTCAGTATTATTGTCGCAATGGGTGTGCATCAATACAAGAGGGATCGTTATATGAGTTGCACCTAGAAGACTTCCTGATCTTTGGCGCAGGGCGACTTGATGTTTTCTTCCTTGGAGTAGCCTGTTTTGGTAGTTTCTTGGTCGTCTCTCGGTCTTCAGGCCTCCTGGTGGTATCATCGGCTTCGTCGTCACTTAGAACCAGCTTCCTCTTTCAAGAATCTGACTGGCCGACTGGATCAGAAGCACTTGGTTGAGTTAAAGACCGAATTCTTGGTCCTCCGCTCCCTTGCCCAGTTTGGTGGCGGGGAGATCGGCGTTGAGCGATTGGGGGATCCGACTTCATCAAAGCAAATTTCTGGGTGTAATATCTTTCATTGTTAATTGATTCAACAGGAAGACAAGATCATATTTTGAGGAAGTATGAGATGTTTGAGTGCATACCGGTGGAGGAGGGTTGAATGCATTGAATGACACAATGGGCAGCAGATGTGAATAGCTGACAACAATGGCGTTTGAGAAGATCTTGTACATTCTTTCTTTCATGACCTTAAAGTCAAGAGAATCTGGATCTTCCCGATTTGGATCATGCTTGCCATCAAACTCAAAAGCTGTACGGGATCTTTCTTTGATTGGAGCTAACCGACACTTGATAAAGTGCCGGGTGATCTGTTCTCCTTGAAGGCCCTGTTCTTTCAGCTTTATCATCCTCTCCATCAGTTCTACTGCTTGTGCGGCTTCATCTCCCATTGGTAGTGAGTTCCAAGTTTCCCGATAAACTGGAGGAAGACAGGAGTACTCGGGAAGGACAGGCTCGGGGTTTTGAACATAAAACCAGTTTGCGTGCCAGCCTTTATTTGAGGTCTTGAAGGGCATGGAGAAGTATTTTTGGATTAGAGTTCCCCTGAGTTGGAAACCAGCACCCCCAACGACGCATGGTTTGTTCTTATTTGGCTGGGGCTTGAGGAAGAAAATGCGGCGGAAGAAGGCGAAATGAGGCCTAATGCCTAGAAAAGCTTCGCAGGCGTGAATAAAATCGGCAATATGCACTATGGAGTTTGGATTCAGATGACGCAAGCTAATCCCGTAAAAGTTCATAATGCCCCGGAAAAATCTTGAGGTTGGAAGAGAAAATCCGCCATAGAAGAAATGAGCGAATACCACGATTTCGTGTGTATCGGGGGTCGGGAATGCCTCACCAAATGCTGGTCGCCACCCGATGATCTCTTTTGCTGGAAGAACGCCGTGCGCCACCATCTCCTTCAGATTGTCTTCCATCATATCGGAGGGCGCCCACTGACTCTCGAAGCTTTCTCTTTCTTCCGCAATGAATGTGAACTGGATGGTTTGATTTAGTTCGAGATACGGCTGGAAAGGGATGGGGAATCGGAGCGGTGGATGCGGGGAGAAATTTCGTGAAGTTTTTGAGGGTGGATTGGAGCGGATTGATGAACCCTAGTTTGCCCGGCGCAGTTTTGCACTGTAGCAGGAAATGGGGAAAATGGCGAGAGTCTCGGCGGGGAAGACGAAGAGACGTTTTTCACTTCGGTATTATTAGGGTATCGGGAGTACTAATGGGCCTGGGCCTGCACAGTACTTCAGCCCAATTATGTTTTCAACGTGGCCCGTTGTGATCCCTAGGGACTTAGGCGCTTTTTGCTTTGGCAATGTGTGCTCACAATGATGCGGCCCGATGCTGTTAAAATCCTTTTTAACGCGATTCAATAATTCTTTGCAATTATTATGATGCACATGAAAAGGTGCCCGACAGAAAGGTGTTATACCATTTTTGTAAGCTTTTTTAGGCTGCAAAAGCTGTTGGGTTAATTTGAGATGACTGGTTTATTAGTAGTCAATCTCCTAGCATGTTATATGCTTATTTTGATTATGGTAAGGATTATGGCCTAGGCTAATGAACTTCTTAATTACCATGATCTTTATCATAATTGGTGGATCATTTTAAGAGTTTCTTACTCGGATTCCTACCAAATATATCTATTTTTGGACCTTTTGAATGTTTATCATTTGGCCCTTTTCATATTTTTTATCCTTGATATGTTCAAGTGAGAAGCAGTCGGCTGGGTATTTTATTGAGTACCATGCATGCTTCGATATAAAATCACTCGGTTCTTGACTATATGTTTAGTTTTTCAACTAATCACATAGTCGGGGGCTACACCTAATTAGGTGCATCTACTCGATGCACCATGTGTTATTTTCGCCCTTCGCAGTCTTTTAGCACTCGGTAAGCCGGAGCAAGTTGAATTGAAGCACTCGGATTATTGTTTTTTTTTATTTCGAGAAGACTATTTTGATCAACTGCGAAGGTCTCGGAGGCTACTGTGAAGATTATGGTTACCCCATATCTACATGGCGGTTATGTTCCAGCTGGATATACGGTACCAAATATAGATAGAATATCTTTATGAGAACTCGGGTTAGATTCTAAACTTGTATGTCAAGAAAATATCCGGGATCCTAGTCGGTTACGATTGTATTTTATCTGTAATCCCATATTCCGTTAGGATATGGACTGTACTTTGTAAAACGGATCCCTTCCCCTATATAAGGATGGATCCGGGTTCCTCTCGGGACGATTCTTTTTTCTCCCAATCATACAATCAATAACACACTCGGCGGAATCATCCCTGGACAGGAGTAGGGTATTACTTCTTGAATAAGAAGGCCTGAACCTGTATAAAACTCCTTGTCTCTAAACCCATCCACTTTCCTAGCTTGATAGCCACCCCCTTTTATTATTGCCGAAATCTTGTTTTGACAATGCACACACTATGATTAGTTTAATTAAGCTTAGCTTCGATCTTGCTCTCTAGAACAAGTTAACAGTGTATGCATATGATGCATCGATCTGCAGGTACTGGCGGACAGGTTATTCCCGGCGACGGCGACGCCGACGACGACGACGACGTGTTGACGCATGTCACGCCGGCCCACCGGCACGGGTCGTCGGCAGCGCCCCCGACGGGTTGTCGATCACCGCCGTCTTGAACGCCAGCGCCACCACCGCCTCCACTCGCGCGCCCCGCGTCGTCGTGGGCGGCGGCGCGTCGCCGTCGACCCACGCCGCGTCGCCTCCAAAGCCTACACTATAGACAACAGATCGATCGGCCGCCTGTGCGCCGGCACAATGCCGTCGCCTTTTCGGTACGATGACGATGAGTAGGACCGTGGCGGATGACGACGAGTAGGAGCGTGGCGGCCTGGTCCAGGCATGGACGTCCGAGGAGAGGAAGTTGGTGTCGCCGTCCTACCCGCGGCAGCCGCGTCGCCGGTCGATGAGGAGGAGGTCGAAGAGCGCCTTCCGCCTCCGCCTCCGCCTCCACCACCGGCTGCCCGGGCGAGCTCCGCCTCTGTCTCAACCGCCCGCCACCCGCCGCCCGCCGTCATCCGCCGCCGGCAGCGCCGCCTGCTCCTGCCCTAGAGCGGTCGCCACCGTGCTGGTGAGGAGAGAGAGGAGGAGAGATTAGGATAGAGTAGTGAGGGATAGAGAGGGGAGGGGAACTGACAGGTGGGGCCCACTGATTTTTTTAAAAAAATTTGCTGACTGGACTGCCACGTGGACCCAAAACCACTCCGGATGGAGTCAGGGGGGTTATTTATCCGGTTTCAATAGTTGAGCGTGGAGAATGTCTGGTTTTCGAGTTCGGGGGTGTAATTCGTCGACCTCGATAGTTAGGGGGTTAATTCGTACTTTTTCCTTAAGTATATATGTCGTCATATGAAGTAGCATTATATTATTCGGCCTTCTCTATCTGTTCATCTTTTTATCTGTTTCTCCTTTCTTCAAACAGCTTGAGTTTGAGTTATTAATCAATCATCATTTTCAGCATCATACCCTATCCATTTAAAACATTGATTGCAATTTCGATTCGAAATTTCAGAAATTTTGGTAATTTCATCCCTACCGGCAAGCAAATATGTAGCCCGAAGTTTCCAGTTTTTTTTTAATTTGGTTAAAAATCTTCAAATTCAGTGAAAATTTGTTAAATTTTTAAATAATTTCATGCTGAGTAAAGTTTGGAAGTTCTAGAAAAATTTCGGTGACACCAAAATTCAAAATTCTTGGTTGAAAACGAAAGCGGAAACCCTGATTTACTATCAACGCAATGTTAATTTGGTAGTAATATTTGTTTAATCGGGTTACATTCGTGATGACGATAAGCGTATCTCAGCCATAGCAACCCCATGCCATTTTCTCGTGAAGAATGGAACAAGGAAAGGGTGAAGTTTTGGCAAAGCAGTGCCTCTGAGAGATGAACGAAGAAAGAGCCTGATATCATACTTGGGATAACGATCAGCTCACACGGCGTGCAATCGAAGGCGCATACGGGCAATCTTGTAGAAGCCCTGCCTACCATATGTATGCATGCATATCGAAGTCCCAATGCCTCCTAAGCCCTAAAAAGCACACGCATAATTTGCAACATATGTATCGGTGTAGTTGTGTAAAGCCTAGCATGCATATATGCATCCAAGCATTCAATTGGAATTAATGTACCCAAACTTTTCAGCTATTTTGTCATTTGGGTGGATATGCACCCTGGACATTTACTTATAACATTTGTTAGCACCCAAACTTGATACCTATACTCGAAATAGAAAAAACATTATCAAAGTTTGGAAGCATCGGATTTCCATCACATGACCGATTTGACGGCCGCCTATAGGAAGTGCTTATGGTCTGACCGGCGGTGTAGGGCCTGTGAGATCAGCTAGGTCTAAGTTTGAATTGAATTTCATGGTGTCTCGGGTTTTCTTGCTTAGGGAGATATTTTTCGAGTTCTAATTGATCTCTATACCAGGTTTGATGTAGGTAGGTCCTGTAATTAAGAGGCAAAACCAACCCCTTCTACTTTGAACACGACCGGTTCAATTAGATACACGATCTACTTTGAACACAATTAACCAATTGAATTGCTTTTTAAATATCGCATCTTGTAAAGTAAAAGTTATTCCAAACTAATTAGCATTTGTAAATTATATTAACCCATTCTTAATTGTGAAACTAAATTTCTGGAATTTTCGAAGGCAGTAGACATGGTAGGAAGTGCTTATGGTTAAATGATTTTAATTTGTTTGATTTTAGTAAAATATTTTCAAACTCAGAGTGAAAAAAAACTGTATTTATTTTAATTTAGTGCCAATGAGGCGTACCACAAAGACACCAAACTTTCACACAGGACGCTCGCACCCAACCAACTGCACGACGTTCCATGGCGACGGGTCGATCAGGGGCAATTTTGCAGGCTCCCTCATGCCTTGTTTAAACATCTGGTGCACACTGAATTCTTGAAACCTTCCAAGCCCATACAACAAGTTTATACATATCGAGATCTCTATGAGCAAGTTAATTTTTATTTACTGGCTATAGCTGGAAGTAGCCTGGAGTGGCTTGCCGTAGACCAGCATTTGCCCTTCCTGTCTCTATCACCTGCAATAGTAATCTTTTCTTGCATTCCAGGATATATATATAGGCAACATATCCTATGCACACAGGCCCTCACGTGTACACACGTGCACACCAACTAAAAAATGTCACCAAAAAATCTAGAAAAAATCATACACATACTTTCAATTGTATTACACCTAGGGTTAAAATCTTAACATCAAATTCATTATATTTTAGCCGTAACAAAAAAAACAAAAAATCTGACAGTTTTAAGGTTGCAATTTTGTCAGAATTTTATCTTTTTTGTTATTCTCTATGTAGAATGAATTTGAAGATGTGACTTTGCACGTAGATGTAATACTATTGAAAGTACATGTATGAATTTTCCTAGAATTTTTTGTGATAATTTTTAGTTGGTGTACACGGTGTGTACACGCGAGGGCCTGTGTGCATAGGATACGCTCCCATATATATAAGGCCAAGTATGCATGTTTGCCAGATGTAGCATCTTAGATATATTTAGTAGTATCAATATATATTAATTATTATCTCTTAAATAAAAACTTGAAACTTGTATACAAAGTTCCATATTGTGTATAAGGAGGCCACATAAAAATTTTCATATTTTTTGAAACTTCTGATGAGATAAATCAATTGTTAATATTATATGCTTCTAAGGGTATTTTGGGTATTTTTGAAAAAAAAAGAGTCTAGCCCTATGATGTATTGTAGAGCAATTGATAAAGTCACTAGAATATTATAGAAAGATACAATATCCATTGCAAATCATTGAACTCAAACAAGCTGAATGGTATAGAATATATTCTCTCCTAATAAAAATACCTTCCTGACTTGTCAGGAGACATGTAATACTCACCCAAGTTAATTGATTCAGGAAAAAAATAGTGCAAACCACAAACGCATTGAAAATTGTAAAGTACCGTTATATAAAAAATTGACATAAGAAGAGTAGAACTTTCTCTTAGTAAAACTTTTACTCATGATTAAATCTAAAAGTAAAGGTTTAACCTGCCCTACCCACGTTTGGCCGCGCTGCCGCCACCGCCCCTCCCCCCTCTGGCTAGATTTGGGAGGGAGGGAGGCTGTCGCCTGGAGCTAAGGGAGGGAGAGAGAGGAGGGAAGCCGCCACCACCTAGACCTGCCACCGCCTCGACCCTCCACACCGCCGCTACTGCCTCCACCGCATCTGGGAGGAAGGAGGGGAGCCGCCATCTCCTCCACCCTCCGCGCCGCCACCACCGCCGATAGCCACCGTCGCCGCCCTCCCCCCTCCCCCGTTCGCCAGATCTAGGAGGAAGAGAGGGAGGGGAGCCATCGCCACCTCCACCTGATCTAGGAGGAGGGAGGGGAGCCGCCGCCTTCTTCACCCTCTGTGCTGCCACCGCCGGTACCCGTTGCCGCCGTCCCACTACCCCCTCTGGCCAGATCTAGGAGGGAGGGGAGTCAGCTGCCACCGCCTCCACCCTCTACGCCGCCACCGCCATGAGCCACGGCCATCACCGCCAGTAGCCGCCGACGTCACTACCCTCCGGCTGTAGCTCTGGCCGGATCTGCGCCGGGAGAGGACGGGAGGGAAAGATGAGGGCTGAGATGTGTGATGACTTAGCGATTTTGGCGGGTAGGGGCGGCTTTTAATACGTTTAACATCTTTTCGGGCAGACCTCTTAAGTGGTTTACCTACAAAAATAGATTTTTGGTGGACAACGATCTCGCCCCACTGTTGTCATTTTCACAGGCGGCTATTTAGCACCGAAAGGCCTACTTGCCTTTAAAAAATGTTATCGTTTGAAAAATGGTTTTTATGTTTGTAACAACGGTTAAAGTGCACGAAAGGGCTAAAATTTGGAAGTCTGTAATGGATGTGCTTTCTAGGCGGAGGAGCATGTTTCTTGTGCTATTTTTTAGGTACTGGGACAATACATGTTCTATCAATCAAATTTTGTCTCTTAATTATGGTTAAAATTTCTGAATTTGTTTGAATTTAGCGAAAATTCGTTCAAATTCCATGAAAAGAATGAATTCATACTACTATAGTGCCAATGACACGTACAAGAGGACGCTCCAATAGAACAAAGTTTCAGAAATGTTATTATTAATATAGTGTTGTGGCCCACTTTGACGCAGCACGCGTAAACATCAAACCAACGCAGGACGTTTCATGGCGAGGGAGCAGGGGCATCAGCAAAGGCATAGATGTGCTATGGCTCCTTCATGACCTATATGAAAGCCCATGGTGAACACTGAATTCCTGATGCTTAATTTGTAATCCTTTAAAATAAGTTTATACATATATGTAGCTCTCTTAAAAGTAAATGCAAGTGATAATTTGGAGCTCCTATCTCTCTCACACAAATATAATAATGGTCTTTGTACCAGGTGGGTGATCGATCTGCCCAGGACAATCAACCAAAGAAAAGGGCACGTAAAGAGCTCAACTATTTCTTTGGAACAAACGAAGCATTTGTTGGCTAGATAATCACGAGACGAAGTAAAAAACATAAACTGACCAACAAACTACAAGGTGAAAGCGTAATCTTCCGATAAACTAAAGAGATCGACTTCTCCGGAGGCTTTGCAAGCCATGCCGGCAGCAGCGATAAGGCTTAGAGCCTTAGAGAGATCGGTCATTTGCACCTCCCATTTCGACACAGGTAGATGGTCCTGTCAGCTATATATGCAACCCAACGATGAACTATAGGCTTCCGCTAGCAAATTAAGTGGTTCGTCAAGAGGTCATTGAAGTTTGTACTGTTCGCCTGGTGCATTGCGAATTCACCATGCCTCCCAAGCCCCAAGCAAATAGGCGCAGGCACCAACAGAAAGGGGAGGCACAGTACTGTCACTGAGCATTGCGTGCTTGAACAAATTGATTGGAGGTTGTTTTGCAAATGCTGGCCTTTTGTGCATGCTGTTCTTGCTACCAAGTCACGGTAACTTTCAGATTTGTTGTGCAATTCCGTGATAGATGGATATATATGTAGATTATTATAGTACGACCGACCACGTGATGCTTGTATCCCAGCATATATATATTGCTATTGCATCATGTATGTGGTGGGCTGCATGGGCTGCAGGAGGAATGGGCTTGGTCAAGCTCACGTGCCAAAGGAGCAAGCAACCAAGCAGTACAAATGCCAACCTGTTCAGTCCGAGAAGGGATTGATCATTTTGAAGAAAACTGATGGCTGCTGCCTCTATCAACTTCTCCTGCTCCTCCTGATCCCATCTATTTTCTCTAATTCCCAACCTATATTGCTTATCCCCAATCTCATAATTCCATTCTGCTACTTTGTATCTAAGTACTTGTGCTAAATTGCTATGAAATCGTTCTCCTATTTTTACGTGTGGACTCTTCAGAGGCCCGTACGCGAAAATCGATTTTCGCATACGGACGTCTTAAGACCAACGCACGGGAAAATACCCTCCTCCTTTTTCCTTCTCACCACTTCAAAAAATTTTGAAACACATCCTTATCCTCGCCTCACCTCCACCTCTCTCTCTCCTCTCCTCTCTTCGGCAGCGCGCAGGCGACGGCGGGCTCGGCAGCGCGCGGGCGACGTCCGCCACCACGCCGCCGTCGACGACAAGATGGCCGGATCCGGCGGTGCTGCCCCTCTTCCACCCTCCCCCGCGCGATGGCGATGACGACGATGACGAGGTGGCCGGCCGTGCACGGGCGACAGTGGGCTCGGCAGCGCGCGGGCAACAGCTCCACCCCCGCCACCGCCGCCGCCGACGACAAGGTGGCCGGATCCGGCGGAGCCACCCCTCTTCCGCCCTACCCCGCGCGACGGTGACAGCGACAGCGATGATGACGAGGTGGACGGGGATCCGGCGGCGCGGCGCGGCGCCTCTCCGCCACTCGAATCCGGCGGCGCTGCCCCTCATCCGCCGTCCCCTACGCGACAGCGACGACGATGGCGACGAGGTGGCCGGCTGGGATCGAGCGGCGCGACGCCTCTCTACTGCTTGGATCCGGTGGCGGCTCCCCTCTCCCGCCCTCCCCCGTGCGACGGCGATGATGATGACAACGAGTGGCCGGGATCTAGCGGCGCGACGCCTCTCCGCCTCTCCCCGCGGCGTGACTGCGATGACCGGCAACGATGACAACGAGCTATGGCGACGGCGACAGCTACGATGATGACGAGCTGCGGCGGCGGCTAGGGGTTCGATTTTTTTGCAATTTTATTTTTTTCAGATTTTTATTTTCGCGTGCGGGCGACATAACCACCCCCGCATGCAGGTGCGCCACCCGTACACAAAAATCACGATTTTCCTAGACCCATCTGCACGCGAGAATCCGTTTTCACCGTCAGGGAAAATCTGTGTGCGGGCCGCCCATCCGCACGCGAAAATCCATTTTCACCGTCTGGGAAAATCCTTTTCCCAGTAGTGTGGAGTCTTCGGTGCAAGATTCTATCCATCAGGATTCAAATCTAGGTACCCATAAATATTACACATGCAGATGCGTGCATATGTAGTGGTTTATACGCGTTTGTGTCATGTAGCCAGAAGGGAAAACCACATGTATTTCATTCCACCAAAAATCGAACATGCACATTAATATCACCGAGAAAAAAAAAGTACTTTTGGTATTTTATATCCACCAGGTTTTCATTTTTATTTCCTTTCTCCATGAAAGAAGAGCTATGTGTAGAAACGTTGCCCCTTCATTTTCTACAGAAAATGTCCAACTTAGCCAACTAGCTAGAGCTAGTGTAAATCAACGTTCTACCTATCACTCCTAAAGAACTCATCTTTTATCCAATACCCCCAAACCACAAATACACCAGATTTATTAAGAACCAGAACTAAAAACTCTTTCGTGCCGATTCTAAAAACCCAAGTAACCAAAATACATATAGACTAATTAAGAGCTCAACATCGCCGGAGGCTTATTGGGAGCCACACCCGGCCGCCACGATTAGCCTAGACAGGTCTGAGCCACACCTCAACTTTCGATCATGCTACATTATTACATCGTCGGTAGGCCACTAATTAACAATAATTTGCTCTGTAAGCCATGTGCAACGAACCAAATTTAGCATTTGCCGCTCTTGTCGAACTCTTGTTAATTCTGGTTTATAAATTTGCCGGTGGATTCTGACACTGCTGGAGAAACCATCTTTCATCGGTCGGCCGAATTCCACAATAGTCCTGGATGCAATAAAAACCGGGACTAAAGATGATCTTTAGTCCCGGTTAAAAAGGGTAACGGGCATATTTGATCTTTAGTCCCGGTTGGTAACACTAACCAGGACTAAAGATCATCTTTAGTCCCGGTTCAAATGTTGCCAGGGCCTGTCAGGCCCCCCCGGGATCCTTAGTCCCGGTTGGTAAGATCGTAACTTCAGTCCCGGTTGGTAATACCAACCGGGACTATAGATCTCGGGGATCTTTAGCCCCGGTTGGTAACACCAACCGGGACTAAAGTCCCACCCCTATATATATATATATATATATATATATATATATATGTCTTCTTCCTCCTCCAGCTGCCCGAGCAAGCTTCAAAATTTCTTCAAAAAAGAGGGGAGGTCATGCCAAAATTTCTAGTGAATTTATTTTGGTGATTACATACAAATCGGAGGTGTCTAAAAGGTTTGCAACTTCATCCTCCAATGTTTTTTTTGTCATATTACATTTGCAGCTATGTTTTGCACACTTTTTTGTCTCCAAAATTTAGTTGTAAGTTGATGAGGGAGAAAATTTGTGTGGGGAAGAAAGAATATATAGAAATTTAGTTGATTTGCTAAAGAAGATTTTATAAAATAGTTGAGAAGGAAAACTATAGTGAAAGTTAATCTTGAATACTAGAAAACAAACTAAAATAAAAATTAAAAGAAGTAAAACACATTAAAATTAGTTTAAAACTTTAGAAATAGTAAATAAGAATTATTTGGTGTAATATTTTATGATTTTTGTATGAATAAAGATATATCATTATTGTATGACTGTTGAAACAGTTTGTAATTATCTTATAATTATTGTATGACTGTCATTATTGTAAGAATAATTATTTTTGTACGATTTTTTTTCGACTTATATAGATGGATCGGCAATGGATGTACGCTGACCGGCGGTCCAAAGAGTTATTGACGGCGTGCACTATTTTTTGAGAGTGGCCAAAGCTAACAGGCAAAGGGGTTTTATTTGTTGTCCTTGCAATAAGTGTAAGAATCAGAACGAGTATTCTGCATCCAGGACTATTCATTTCCACTTGTTTGAGTCGGGGTTCATGCCAAGCTATAATTGTTGGACATCCCACGGAGAGCAAGGTGTTGAAACGGAAGAAGATGAAGTGGAAGACGACAATATTCTGGACTTTGCTCAGTACGTTGGATTTGAAGTAAATCAAACGGGCGAGGAGGAAAGGGATGCTGATGGTAACGACGTTGCGGATGATCTTGGTCAGATGTTGCAGGACGCCAAGGAGGACTGCGAAAGTGAAAAGGGAGCCCATAAATTGGACAAGATGTTAGAGGACCACAGAACTTCGTTGTACCCAGGTTGCGAGCAGGGGCACAAAAAGTTGGATACCACTCTGGAGTTTTTGCAATGAAAGGCAAAAAATGGGGTTAGTGATAAGGCATTTGGCGATTTATTGAAACTCGTCAAGAACATTCTTCCTGGGGGAAACAAATTGCCCGAGACAACGTACGAGGCTAAGAAGATAGTCTGCCCGCTAGGACTAGAAGTTCAGAAGATTCACGCATGTCCAAATGATTGTATCATATATCGCGGTGAGGAGTACGAGAACCTAGAAGCATGCCCTATTTGCAAAGCACTACGATACAAGATTAGACGAGACGATCCAGGAGAAGTTGACGGGCAGCAAACAAAGAAGAAAATTCCTGCTAAGGTGATGTGGTATTTCCCTATAATACCACGGCTAAGGCGTTTGTTTAGGAACAAGGGGAATGCTAGAATGATGTGATGGCACGCTGAAGAGCGTCAACAGGACGGGATGCTGAGACATCCCGCTGATGGTTCGCAGTGGCGAAACATAGACAGAAAATTTAAAAAATTTGGAAAGGATGCACGATACATACGGTTTGGTTTGAGTACGGATGGCATGAATCCTTTTGGAGAGATGAGCAGCGGCCATAGCACTTGGCCCGTTACGATGTGTATCTACAACCTCCCCCCTGGCTATGCATGAAGAGAAAGTACATAATGATGTCGATTATTATTCAAGGCCCCAAGCAACCTGGTAACGACATCGATGTGTACCTAAGACCACTGGCCGAAGATCTTAAGCTGTTGTGGAAGAAGGAAGGTGTCCCCGTGTGGGACGAGGACAAACAGGAGGAATTTAACATACGAGCGCTGCTGTTCGTAACCATCAACGATTGGCCTGCACTTAGCAACCTATCCGGACAGTCCAACAAGGGGTACAAGGCTTGCACTCACTGTATGGATGAAACAGAAAGTCCGTATCTTAAGCACTGTAGGAAGGTTGTATACATGGGTCATCGTCGATTCCTTGCAGCAAACCACCCGGTACGGAAGAAAGGCAAGCACTTCGAACATAAGGCTGACCATCGGAGGAAGCCTAAACATCGCAACGGGAAAACAGTGTTTGCTATGGTTAAAGATCTTAAAGTAGTGTTCGGAAAGGGGCCTGGAAGCCAGCCTATAGAGAGCGAAGATGGTCACGCGGCGATGTGGAAAAAGAACTCTATATTTTGAGAGTTACCCTATTGGAAATTCTTGGATGTACGCCATGCAATCGACGTGATGCACCTCACTAAGAACCTTTGTGTAAACCTTCTTGGCTTCCTAGGTGTATACGGAAAGTCGAAAGATACACTAGAAGCACGTAATGATCTGAAGCATATGGAACAACGCGGCAACCTTCACCCGGAACCAAAGGAGAAAGGAAGCCATTACTTGAGTCCAGCCAGCTACACTCTTAGCAAGGTATGTTTGAATGTTTGGAGAGCATAAAGGTACCGTCTGGATACTCCACGAATATCAAGCAAATAATAAGCACGAAGGAGAAGAAGTTCACAAACCTAAAGTCTCATGACTGTCACGTGTTGATGACACAACTGCTACCAGTTGTAATAAGCGGTATCCTTCCAGACAATGTCCGGGCAACAATAACAAAGCTATGTGCATTCATGAACGCAATTTCACAGAAGGTCATCGATCCGGATAGATTAGAAGCCCTTCAGAATGATGTGGTGCAATGTCTTGTCAGTTTTGAGTTGATATTTCCACCTTCATTTTTCAATATAATGATGCATCTGCTTTGTCACCTTGTGAAAGAGATCAGTATTCTCGGGTCTGTGTACCTACACAACATGTTTCCTTTCGAGAGGTACATGGGCGTTCTAAAGAAGTATGTTCGTAACAGTGCTCGTCCAGAGGCAAGCATCGCCAAGGGTTATGGAACAGAGGAGGTCATTGAATTTTGCGTAGAATTTATCGAAGATCTTCACCCAATCGGGGTACCTGAATCACGCCATGAAGGGAGACTACGGGGAAAGGGAACTCTCGGAAGGAAAGCAATAATGATGGTAGACAACAATTTATTCCGTAAAGCCCATTTCACGGTTCTGCAACAATATTCATTGGTAGCTCCTTACATCGAGGAGCACTTGGCTCTAGTTCGCGCCAGGAACATCGGTAAGTCCGATGCATGGATTACACGGCATCACATTGATACTTTCCCCGCGTGGGTACGACAACATCTCATGGGTAACGAGTCGATCAACCAACAACTTGTCTTTCTGGCGAGGGGACCGTCTGGGTCGATCGCGACATTCCAGGGATATAAGATCAATGGGTACACATTCTACACGAGAGCCAGGACATGAAGAGCACGAACCAAAACAACGCTGTTCGTGTCGATGCCATGGGACACGATGGAACAACTGGCACGTATTACGGTGCCATCGAGGACATATGGGAACTTGACTATGGTCCTCTCAAGGTCCCTCTGTTCCGGTGCCAATGGGTTAGGTTGAATGGTGGAGGCGTAATGATTGATGACAGTGGGATGACAACGGTTGACCTTAACAAGGTTGGATACTCGGACGAACCTCTTGTCCTTGCCAATGATGTAACGCAAGTCTTTTTCGTGAAGGACATGTCTAGCAAAGGAAAGAACGGCAGAGGGCCTGACGAGCCTAAGCGTCACGTGGTTCTCCCAGGCAAAAGAAAAATCGTCGGAGTTGAGGACAAGACTGACGAGGATTACGATTAGTTGGATGGGCAACCCCCTTTCACGGTGACGATTGACCCTAGCATCCTCCTATCAAATGAAGACACCCCTTACTCATGTAGCGATCACAAGGAGGGAACAATAGTGAGGAGAAAGTACTCATTATAATTGACTAGAGAATTTTTAAAAGTTTCAAATCATGCATGTGGCATTTACATATGTTAATTAGAGTTTTTCACAATTTAATTTACTATCATTCATATGCTAATTATATACTATCATTCACAATTTTAAATCATGCCGTATGTATATACATATGTTAATTAGAGTTTTTACCAATTTAATAATATCATTCATATGCTAAGTATATATGATTATTAGAATTTTTATTAATTTTAAATCATATATTTGCTTATTACGTTTTATCCACTTAATTTATTACAGACAACAATAATTTTTCGAAGTAATTGTCATTAATCTTTGTACTTTAAATAATTGTAATGCATTATCTTCTATTTTAGAAACACATATGTAATGGAAAATAATATTCAGTGCGCTTATCAGTAGTCCCAATTCTTAACCCTAAAAGGGTTTAAAAAGAATTTGGAAATAGCGGGAAAAGATCTTTAATCCCGGTTGATGAGAACAACCGGGAGTAAAGATATCTTTACTCCCGGTTGTTGAGAACAACCGGGACTAAAGAAAAGATCTTTACTCCTGGTTGTTCTCAACAACCGGGAGTAAAGATATCTTTACTCCCGGTTGTTCTCATCAACCGGGACTAAAGATCTAGGGCTATATATATTCCCGATGCGCGCCCTCGTCTTCTCCACCAACACTTAGAAGTTTTTGCCCGATCGATCTCTCTCGGCTTTTCCTTCGCCGCCACTGCCTAGGGCATCCCCACGCCGCCGCCGCCGCCGTATCTCGCCGTCGTCTCGCGCTCGTCATCGTCGCCGCCGCCTCCGCCTCCTCCGCCGCCGCCGCATCTCTGGGGTGAGAGCCACCGCCGCCTCCCTCTCGATCTCTCTCTTCGATCTCGATCTCTCTCTCTCCCTCTCGGTTGCCGCCAGCCGCCGAGTTTCAGACACCGACGCCGACCTCGTCACGACACGACGCCTTGCCACAAGACGCCCTGACGCTGCCGTGGCACTGCACCGGCGCCGCGCCGCCACGCCGCCGCCGCGCCACACGCCACCGGCGGCCGGCGCGCCACGCCGCCGCCGCGCAACGCCGCCGCCGCGAAACGCCGCCACCGGGCGTAGCGCCACGACAGCACCGCGCCGCGCGCCGCACGCCGCCGCCGCGCCACGCCGATGCCGCGTGCGGCGCCACGCCGCCACCGCGCCGCCCCGCCGCCGCTCTGCTGCTGCCACACCGAGAACGTGAACGAGCGAACGAACGTGAACGAGAACAAGGTGAATGAACATGAACGAGAACGAGCGAACGAACGTGAACGAGCCAACGAACGTGAATGAGAACGAGCGAACGAACGTGAACGAGAACAAGGTGAATGAACGTGAACGAGAACGTTGTCGGACGAACGTGAACGAGCCAACGAACGTGAACGTGAAATGCAATTATAGGCAGGTTAATGAACGTGAACGAACAAACGTAGGTGAATGAAACATGACCATAACGAGAACGCGAACGTGAACGATCTCGTGAACGAAACGTGAACGTCAAATGCAATATATGTTACTTCGCGTTTATCCTAATACATCTTTTTGTATCTTGCAGAAAAGACGTTGTCGGAGTCGTCCCTCAAGCCAGAGTGGTAGAGCTAGCCCTTGAAGGAATTCGCCCAAGCAAGTGACGTAATTATATATATATGATTGTTATATTTGTAATGCAATTAAGATTATTAGATTTGTAATTAGACTTAATTAGCATATAAGATTGTGTAGTGTTCTAATATACGATAGTTACACTTAGAATACATGACTATTTGAGTTTTAGTATAAGATTATTGGAGTTTTAATATAAGATTATTATATTTGTAATTAGACTTAGTATATAATTATTGACTAGCTAGGGTCCTATAATATACGTCATCTAGACTTAGCATATATCACTATTTGAGTTTTAGTATAAGATTATTAGATTTGTAATTAGACTTAGCATGTAAGATTGTGTAGGGTTCTAATATACGACAGTTACACTTAGCATACATGGCTATTTTTGTCTTAGCATATATGATTATTTGAGTTTTAATATAAGATTATTATATTTGTAATTAGACTTAGTATATAATTATTGACTAGCTAGGGTCCTATAATATACGTCACCTAGACTTAGCATATATCATCACTATTTGAGTTTTAGTATAAGATTATTAGATTTGTAATTAGACTTAGCATGTAAGATTGTGTAGGGTTATAATATAGGACAGTTACACTTAGCATACATGACTATTTTAGTCTTAGTATATAAGATTATTTGAGTTTTAATATAAGATTATTATATTTGTAATTAGACTTAGTATATAATTATTGACTAGCTAGGGTCCTATAATATACGTCACCTAGTCTTAGCATATATCATCACTATTTGAGTTTTAGTATAAGATTATTAGATTTGTAATTAGACTTAGCTTCTAAGATTGTGTAGGATTCTAATATACGACAGTTACACTTAGCATACATGACTGTTCGTTTAGTCTTAGCATATAAGGTTATTTGAGTTTTAATATAAGATTGTTAAAACATAAATGTCTCACGACTTAGCAGATGTTTCCTGTATGAACAGATGGCTGATCGCGATGAGGAACAGATATTGTACGATACAATCGCGGAGGGAAGCAGCCAGTACTGGAACGAAGAAGAGGGGAACGAGGATCCAAACCAGTATTTGAACGAGGAAGGGAACATGGAGAGGGATGCGGAGGGGAACCAGGAAGGGCACGTGGAAAGGGATGTGGAGGGGAACCAGGAAGAGGAGGCTAGTGGAAGTCAACCCTCCGTTGGACAGAAGAGGGCACGCGGGCAACGAGGTGCCGCGAAGAAGCTTGAGGGTCGGCACATCATAACGGAAGTGGAAGAAGATGTACGACCTAGTGCCCCGGCAAAAGCCGCCAAGAACTATGTACGTCACAGCGGTTGGGTTGTGCGGGATAACGTGCCTGTCAGTACGGTGTACTGGCGAAGAACAAGGGCACGCGGAGATCATGAGAGCTTTGTCCCAGATTCGGAGAAAGAGATGCTGTGGACCACAATGCTCGAGATATTCACCCTTCCCGCGGGTACAGAGGACAAAGTGAAAAGGTGGACTCTGAAGAAAATGGCAGAACAGTTTCAGAGCTTCAAGGGAGATCTGTACCAGAAATATATCCTGAAGGGGCAAACACCGAACTTCGACACATTCCCAAAGCTAAGGGATCACTGGGACGAGTTCATTGCATATAAGACAGGTGAACAAGGGCAGGCGATGATGGAAAGAAACAAAGAAAATGCCGCCAAGAAGAAGTACCATCACCACTTGGGGTCAGGCGGCTATAGCATCGCGATGCCGAAGTGGTAGGAGATGGAGGCTAGCTTGCTTGAGAGGGGTATCGAACCGGCCACCGCTAATTGGCCGGAACGATCGAAGTTCTGGTACTATGCTCACGGTGGAACACTCAACCCAGCTGATGGCTCACTGGTCTTCGGTGATCAGATACGAGAGGCTGCGCATCGACTAACAGACGCAATGGAAGCCTCTTCTCAGGGCACGTTCCGACCAGACAGAGAGAGGGACGAGTTGTCACTCGCCCTACAGACTCCAGAGCATCCAGGACGAACACGAGGGAAAGGGGTGATTCCTTGGAAGATTGGGTTCAAGGAGGACATCCACACGTACAGGAGTCGGATGAGGCGCAAGAGAGATACCGAGGCGAAGATTGCAGATCTAGAGTTCAGGGTATCGAGCTACGAGCGCAGCATGCAAGAGGAGGTGGCAAGGAAGATTGATGAACGCATGGCCGCACATCGGTCCCATGATCCCTAGCCGACCATTCCTCCTGCAATGGTGAGCCCGTCAGAAAACCGTAGCAGCTCCGCCTCAACGGGGTAGGTAGGATCACAGAGCATGGACGCCATGCAAACCTAGGACGAATCCACCTGCCCCGTTGATGACATCACTCAGCGGACACCATGTGAGCTGCATATTCCTTTCAAGAACTTATCAATAAAGGTAAGCTTGTAGTTTATATATTTTAGATTTGCCCATTCCGCTAGTTGCTGCTTATATATGTTGATTACTAATAAATAACCTCTCACCACATGAAGGTGGCGTCGGGCATGGCCATCCCAACGGACCCTTCAGGTACTTACCACTGCAGGCCGATTCCAGCAGGATACTCCAAGGTCGAAGTTGAGTTGGTCGAAGGCGCGTACGAGGACCTCGAGCTGGATTACCCTGGAGGAGACGGTGAGACGCATCTACGAGACACAAGCCATGCCATTATTCTATGGCGCAGGCGGTACATCATCCTCCCTGGGCGACAAGCAGCGTCTCGTGCACCATCTCCTCCGGCTCCGCCATCTCCTCCTCAGGATACTGCACCGTCTCCTCCTCATGCTCCAGTACCGTCTCCACCTCAGGCTCCTGCACCCACTCCTCCTCAGGCTCCTGCACCGACTCCTCCTCAGGCTCCTCTTCCTACACCTTCAAAGTCAAGGGCCCCCCAAGCTCCACCGCCTGCCCACACAAGGGCAACAAAGAAGGCGAAAGTTGACGCCGCCAAGAACAAGGACCCGGGGTACGATTGCACGCAAGAGGAGCTTGACGTTTACGTGGCATCAGAAGTCAAGAGACAATTCAAGCCTCGAAGTCCAGAAAAGAAGATTCCTATAGACCCGAGTGTCATGAACTTCTTCAAGGGTATGTCTGCACCTGCCAAGGAGGCCATTAAGCTATCGGACTATGAGTGAACACTGAAGAAAGCATCTTCTGGAAAGTCCAAACCAGTCCCTCAGCTTGGAGAGCAACCAAACCAGGAGATCGAGCCGTTGGTGACCGGTAAAGAAATGACGATAGAAGAATTTATTACTGACACCGGTCTAACTACGGATCAATTGCTAGGAGTCGCACCAATCAAAAAGGCGGAAGTGAAATACATGTACGAACTCGGTAAACCGCTTGTCAAGCCTGAGCTGCTGCAGTCCCTACCCACACAAATGTACAAGTTCCATCAGCTGTACATGGAGATGAGCGCCACCGGTAGAGAGATGATCAGAGCGAGGATCAGGGACACGGACTTCTTGTAAGGAGATGACATTCCCTGGATCAATTTCAAGGGAATCTACGAACTATACCAGCTGGACGCCCTCGACGTCTCTATTATGAGTTGCTGGATTTTGTAAGTATATCGTTCAGTTAGATTTCTTACTACGTCTCCTTTAATTAATTAGGTCCTTGTATATAAGTAGACTATAGAAAATAATATACTCCCTTTTATCGTTGTAGAATGGAGATTCAAAGGGCCCGACGGCGGGGGGTTTTCGATACTGGATTCATCGACCCTCGGAAAGTAAACGTCACAATGCTCGGCCAATATCCGCAAGCCACAGAGGACAATCTCGTCCATCTCCTGAAGGCGCAGCATTACAAGACGTTCATACTGTTGCCGTACAACACAGAGTTAGTTTAATTTTACTGTCTTCCTATACCAAATTTCATTCCCGTACGAACTTGCTAAGTGTTTCATATGTAATGCATCCCACGCACATTGCAGATTCCACTGGGTGCTTTTACTCTTTGACCTATCGGTCTGCACCGTCAACGTATATGACTCAATGGATAAAAAAGAGTCTACGTTTGACAAGGTTTTCGAACTTATAGACAGGTACCGTCATAAGTTCCTCTGTTAATTAAGAAAATCTTGTTATGTTAATTGCTACTACGAATCATAGCTTTAAACTCCATGTAGGGCTTGGTATCGGTTCCATCATTTGGTCCGCGGCAAATAGAGAGAAAGACTTAGGCGGAAGTTCAAATTTCCTATGAGTACACATGCTCTACATTTATATTTCTCCTATTCAAATACATACAAGTGTATATTAATTAGATCTCTCGTTGTTTGTCATTTATTTGTAGTGCGCAAAGCAAAAGCAGGGAACTAACTTGTGCGGCTCTTACGTGTGCGAGTATTGCCACAGCCTTGCAGACCAAATCATCACTACAAGAGAGCTCGATGTACGTACAAATAAATTAGAAATTTCATTACGTATCGATTTCTTGTTTAATTACTAATCAATTTCATACAATCATATAGTTTATTCGCATGAGGGATAACCTGACCACACACAAGGAATTTATCGCGGCGGTTCAAGAACAACTCATGGGATTCATCAACGAACAAATCCTTGATCCCAAGGGTGAATTCTACTACGACGGAAACACAATTCATAGGTCCTTAGCTTCTGAGCTAGCGAGTACTACTACGTAGAAATCGTAGCTAGCTAGGACATATAATGGATTGTAATTAATACATGACTACATATGTTTCTATATGCATGTGTACACATTTTCTATAATGTAAATATATTTTGGTCATATATATATATATATATATATATATATATATATATATACATATGCATTTGCATAACATATATATGTATAAATACATATATATTATGCATGTACATATGTATTGAAACATATATAAATATAATATAATATATATATATATATATGCATATATATGTACTGAAACATATATATACATGGTTTATATATATATAAACCATGCAACAACAGGGCCATGCAAAAAAAAAAGGTCAGCTCGATCTTTAGTCCCGGTTGGTGTTACCAACCGGGACTAAAGATCGATGTTTAGTCCAGGTTATTTCACCCGGGACTAAAGATAGCGATCTTTAGTTCCGGATTGGTAGTCCCGGTTTTAAACCGGGACTAAAGAGGGGTTACGAACCGGGACTACAAAGGGTTTCTCCACCAGTGTGATATGAAGTGCTAATGGCTAAAGATTCCAATTCATTTGAATTTAGTAATAATTTGCTCAAATTCAGCGACAATATTTTCATGATATACACAAACTGATAGACACAACACACCTTCACTAAGTTTCAATTAGCAAAACAAGATTGAAAGCCACGTGAACAGTACGTATGAGCCATCGATGGAACTGATTCTGTCAGTGTTAAAATGATCCTTTGTGATATCTGCAGCTGGCAAGTTTAATGAAATTCATTCATCATCTAGATTGTTCTGAACGTTCTGATTTCTGAAAGAGCAGAACATTTTGTAACTAATGTTGAAGCACCAAAAGGGGCTTCTAAGTGTAACAAAACCATTTATTAAGGGGAAATTTTGGTTAATAACATTAAAATACCATGTTTTAGTGAAGCACCTGTAAAGTGCTGCTGGAGTTGTCAATGCATGACTCCATTAATATCCACGAACATCATACAAGCAGGTACATGTAATAACTTGTGTGTAGTCGTGTATATGGTTGTGCCTTATATGTAGGTGCTGGATGGAAAAAACCACATGTTTAGTATTAAGGGCAATTGTGCATTTGACCCTGTTACGAAGGCTAACTGCCAATCTGACCCTTTTTTTTACTTTGCTTATTTGAACCCGCTTTTCAAAATCGAAGATGAAAGCTGACTATATTCCGTTAAGATGAGTTAACGGTGTTAACTAAGGGGCAAATAGTATCATTTGCCCTTCTTATTTGACCCTGTGAAACTTCACCTATTAGTAAAAATTAGGAAGAAAACCTGCGCAGATGCGCGGGAATCTTATTTATTCTTTTATGAAAATAATGCTAAAAGAAGTCATATATCACCATTTCTACGCCGTGAAATAGATTGTAGACTTTAATATATTTAAATGATAAGGATCTCTCATAGACTAAATATAATCATTTTGCCCTGATTACATACAAATTGTCAACGGTGGGTACCCGTGGACCGGATATAGAGGGTATTGGGGTACGCTGGCATGAGGATCTACGTAATACGACATCAAGGAAACAAGAGACAAAGATTATACTGGTTCAGGCCCCTTAGCAGGTAATAGCCCTAATCCAGTTGTTATGGAAAGAACCACATATTACAAAGGGAATAGTAGAACTCGGCAATACCGACGAGACCGTAGTCGAATTGATTCAACTAGATCACCCGGCGACTTGGCTCCTGTAGTCTCCGACTTCGTAGGCTGTGGTCATTGTCTAGGCTCTGAGATTTGATGCCTTAGGTCCCCTAGGGGGTCCCTTTTATATCGCAGGTCAGGCGGTCTCCAGGTAGGACTCGGAGACATCAGACCCTGCACGATATAGTAACGACCCAGTCCTATACGGGTAGGAACTTTCCACTGGCAGACTTCGTGATGGATTTCCTTAGCGTGTTCAGAGAGCGTCCGTATATGCACCGATATACCGTATTGCCGTATAGCATACATCCAAGGGTAGAGGGTATACCTTATCCGTAACCCTGACAGTAGCCCCCGACTTCTACTTAAATGAACTCATGTAACCAATCGCGACTTCTGATATCGGAATTGTTGTCGTTCTCAACTGGTCGATCTCGGTGTGAGGACCGTAGAGACAGAGAGTGTTCGACAACACCATGCGTAGTCCAACAGTTATGAGTGAATTTAAATTGAAGTCCAAGAAACCGCCTTGCACAACGGACCCAGAAATTTCTGGCAGCCATCTCTCTCCTTTCCTTGGAATTTGCATCTGTCGGGTCCCAAAACTAATGATTCAGAAACCGACATGTTTAACTGTATCAAGCCCTGGATCAGTAGATTAATAAAGCTTCAACAATCTGGATCTTCGTTGCGTACATTTGAACAAGGTTCCAAAGGAGTTGTTATTACATAAAATAATAGGGGAATTTACAAGATTGTGGCTAACTATTACAGTAGAAGCTATAGAGTGACTCAACTTTAAGGTTTTGCTATAGACTTAAACCATCTAACTAATCTAGATCTGAGAACTAGGTTGAAATAAGACTAACTTATATGATTGAACTCTTGGCTTTGGCAAGAACTTCAATTTAACTCTGGAAAAAGGGGGTTGAAGCAAGGGTGAGTACAACGTACTCAGCAAGCTATTATATTCAAAAATGAATGAATGAAATAGTAATATTTGAGTAGGATTACAATTACTTGCAGAAGGCAGAGAATATAGAAGTAGAAAGCCTGATGTTTTAAATGCAGCAACATTTATTAAAATCTTGAATTAAGTTTCTAACCAAAGTACCATATGAGTCCCGATACTCAATTCCGTGAGCACGGCTATTCGAATAGATTCATGTTTATTTTACTGCAGTAAATGTACGCTTTACCCGCAATCCATGACATGCCAATATTCATTAGCTTAGTCATGGCAAAGCTTTTCAGTTACTAACATCAGTGGCACCTGTTGCATGAACTCTCATCCTCATGCGCTCTCAACGTAACGTTATCAGCAGCGAGAGGAGTTCTGGCGTTCCCGAGGTTTTTAGAGAGAGAACAGGTTGAGAGACCCCCGTCATCTCAACCAGGTTTTCACAATTATATATATACTTGAGGTCAATAAATCATTTACCCGCGCCTCGGTAAATGTCACATTTGCCCTTCGTGGCATATAATTGCCTCCTGCGCGAGGACTTAAAATAGAACCACTGTACAGAGGTACCACCTTTGCTAGATAACTTACTTTGCAAGGTATGTCCCTATTCTAGAATTGCGGTCGTACTCGTTCGTTTGACATAAGTACTTGGTAATAACTATATCGACTGAGACAGTACTAGCCACCCGGAAATCAACCAATTCCTACGTACTGTCCCAATCTAAGTTCATTATATTTTAATGCAAACTAACTAGGCAGGGCTAAGCAAAGCTAGCATATCTGGTTTGCTATGTTCAGGTTATGCATTCAAAATCATGTATGACTAATGCATAGAATAGAGATATAAGAATATAGGATAATTATGCTCAAAGGGGAGGAATAATAACTTGCCTTGCTCCAACGCGAATAAATCCAAGGTAGGCAACCTGATTGTCCGATCCTTGAAATACCACAGGTTGCCATCCAAAATAAAATAAACTCTACTAAAGAAGAGGAAAAGCCAAATTCAATAAAAGCCATAAAATAACAAAAGATCGATAAGCGGCTAAGAGAGCTAGGGTTTAGGGTATAAGCTATCTCCTTTATAGGGTATAGAAATTATTGGGCTAACATTTCATGTGTAGGTTCTAAAGGGTTGGAGGCTAGAGGAGATTAAGCAACATTTGTCACTTATATTTCATGTGTGGGTTTTAGCTTCTTGGAAAGTAAGGGATATAACGAATAGTCTAACTGGTTAAGTGGTTATGTGGCTAGCATTGGTCGAGGTTGGGCTTTGGTAGAAGAATGGCTAGGATTTAGTTGTTCTCGAGTCGATGCTGAAATAGGATAGCATATCGGCTTGTATTTCATGCACAAGCTATGTGTAGTAGAAGGGTAAATGGTTGGTATGGAATTTGGATAGCAGGCTGGCTAGGGTTTCATTTGATTAAGCCAATATCGAGGTAGGATGAATATCGGCTGGGATTTGGGTGTTTGCTAGTCGTTGCTAGAGTTGGACAGTATAACGACTAGAATTGGTAACTTCTCTAGCCGGTGTCAACAGACAGCATAACAGGTAGAGGGATAGGAGGTTTGTGTGGGTTTAGTGGGGCGGAAGTGTTACTCCGACAACCGTGAGTGGCGGTGGAGCGGCTAGGATCACACAAAGCCCAAGAGCTAACTGTGCGGCGTGCTATGGAGGTCGAGGGAATAGTGAAGCTCCGACCACTATACACATCGAGGCGTGGGGTGCCACGAGCAGCACTTCGACCTTGGGTTTGGGTTTTGCCGGGCTTTACAACCAACGGTCCGACGTCGGGGATAGTAAACCGCGAACGTCCCCATGGAAGGCGTAAAGTTCCAACCGGCGGCTTTTTAGTGGCTAAAGGGTAGTTTGGAAATAAATGGAAATATTCGAAAAGCAAATATAAGTTTAAATTGTAAATTCAATTATAAGATTAAATCAAATATTTATTCAAATGGTATTTGAATAAATTAAGGAAATTCAAATAAAATATTAAAATAGCAAATTTGGTATCAAAATGTAGGGTTTGAATTTATATGAATTTAGGTCCAAGTTTCACTGCAATCGGATCTACGGTTTAGGAGATATGGACTTCTAAAGATTGGGTTTTGAATTAAATCTAGAAAATACGAAAATGTACTGTTCATGGGCCCACCTGTCAGCCTTTCTTTTTCTTTTTCTTTGCCTTCTTCCTCCCGTCGTCTTCCTCTTCTCTTCCAGCTTAGCAAACGAGAGGAGGGGGAGGAGGGGCGCCAGGGCTCTGGTGGCTGGGAGGCGGCGACGCCGACGGCAAAGTGTGTTCCCGAGCGTCGCGCGTCCTGGGAGGGTGGTTTCCGGTGGAGAAAGGAAGAGAGATGGCCGGAACAGGTGATGGAGTAACTTTGCTCCGGCCGGTTATGGGGTTGACGGTGATGGCTTCAATCGAAGGGGGAAAGGAAGGGAAAACTATGGGAATGGGTTTGCCTCGTCGAGGCGACGGTATTGGTGCGAGGATTTGGCCAGCAATGCTCCGATGAGGGAGATCGGCTGACGGCCGGCATAGGGAGGAGAGAGAGAAGAAGAGCTCGAAGCTCAGTTATGTGGGAAAAGCGAGGGCTGCACCGGCTATTTATAGGCGGCGGATGTCGGTTCACGAAGGTCGGTTCGCCGAAGGAGGATGAGGAAGGCACGGCGATGACTTCGTGAAGGAAAAGGGGACGGCGCCGGCTTCCGCTCGTGATTGGTCGGCGACGGAGGCGCTCACACGTGGCGGCTGCTGTATGGTTGGGCGGCGGCTGTTGACGAACACGGCACGGCGACGGTGGCGGCGCGACTTGGCGGCGACGGCAAGGAAGCGGCGACGGCGCACAAAACAGTGGGCGGCGGCGGCGTGTGCGTGTGCGCGTCTGCAGAAGGAGGATGGGCGCCTCGGCTGTGGTGGCTGGGCCGGCTTGGGCTGGAGGAGGGAAAGGGTTTCGGCCCAGTCTAGAAAGAAAGAAAGTCTAATTTTCCTAGAGATTCAAATAATTGATTTAGAGGAATTTGGATGGCTAGATTTTAAAAAGGATTTGAATTCGGAGATATTGATACATGGAGAGGGGTTTTAAAATAAGGATGTTCTAATTTATTTGAGTGCAATCTTTTGAGAGATAGAATATAACAGAATTTATTTGATGCACTCGATTGAGAGGGAAGGGAAATAAATAGGATGTTAGCCTCAAATTATTTAGCAAGAATTTGGAGAAGTATTTGAGGCTAATGGGGAACTTGGATATTTGGCGATAAATAAGAATAGGTTTGAAATCAAAGGATGGGTCGACAATTAATTCCAATGAAATTGGAATTGCTTCGGTTTAGGTTCAAAGGTATTGTTGGAGGATTTCTTGGACCATGATTCATAAAAGTAAAAAGGATTTTTAAACTAAATTTAAATAAAAGAAATTTTGGTCGAAAGAAGGTTTAAGATGCAAAATCAAATCAAAGAGAATACCTCGATTTAACAAGATCAATTTTTAGAATAAAACCACGAAAGATTTTAAATACTAGACAGGGATGTTATGCATGTTAGTTTTAGGAGGTCTCGCTAATTATAATGTCCTAGGTTTAAAGAGGTTATTAAAAACATAAGACCCGGCATGATGCAAGATTAGAAAATAGTAAATTTTCAGAATGTTACAACATCATCGGTAGTGCGCCTATTTAAGGGAGTTTTCGGAATACATTTTGGAGTCCGGTGGTTGTGAGAAATTTCTTGCCTCCAAACGTTCTTCGTCTTCTCCGCTCCCACACAAACCCTAAGTCCGCATGCTTCGGCTTCTTCTCCGGCGATCTCCCACGGCAATGGATCTCGACAAGTCCACCTCCAGCCACGCGTCCTTGAAGAAATTGCAAGAGGAGGGCGCTCTACCTGGTCGCGGGACCATGGAGAGGGAAACGGGAGTTACTGAACCTGAACCCGTCCTAGGCCGCATGGTTGTGGTTGAGGACTACATTCTCTGTGGTTTTCTTCCCCCGCCTTCCGAGTTTTTTCTTCTCGTCTTGAACTTCTACGGTCTTTCTCTGCTTCATCTGAACCCCAACTCCATAACCTTCCTTAGCATTTTCTCTCATCTCTGTGAGGCCTACATTGGGGTAGAGCCGTTTCTCGACCTCTTCCGCTTTTACTATGAGTTGCGCTGGATGGAACCTAAAAAGGTGTCCGGATGTGTCGGTTTCTTACTTCGGGATGGCCTGAAGTCGCGATACATCCCCTTCCAGTGCCCCTCATCTCGCAGCAAATGGCGGGGGAGGTGGTTATAACTTCAGATAGAAGATTCGAATCCAGTCTTCATTGTTCCTGAGGAGCAACCAGACAAGATTCCATCTTGGACCGCCAAACCCGCCTTGACCCCATCCCTCCAATCTTTCATCGATATCATTGATGACCTCCAAGTACGGGGGTTGTAGGGGTATGAAGTCACTGCCGACTTCGTTGGTAGATGGATCCAGCCGCTCCAGGCTCGAGCCCATCCAGCCTTTGACTACTTTGGGCCGGAGGATGCGACCCGGGTTTCTCCTCGGGGTATTTTTCTTGTATTTCTGGTTCCTCTCCTTTTATGCGCATTCCTCCTGACTTGTCGAAACTTGATTCTCGATCTGCAGGTCTGAGCAGCGCAACTGTGGAGCACCGCGTTGCCCAGGTGATGATTAGCGGTCCCATGATGGCGAGGGACGTCCCCACCCCTTTTTGCGAGAGGGAGGTGGCTGAGCGTGAAGCCGCAATTAACGTGAGTGTAGTCGATGGTCCTTTCCCTTTCAATTCTTAGATTGCATCGTGACTTCATGTCGCGCAGGCTCTCCCCCTGACTGACGTCATCGGGCCGCTCGTGGACCATCAGACGGCGGCTTCATTGAAGGAGGACGTTGCCCGGGAGGCGTCCGATGCGGTTGTTGCCGCTGCCGCTGCAACGACCAGCGGCGGCAAGGTTCCGAAGACGGGGAGGAAGTTTTCCTCCGTGCTCGGCAACCGCCGGAAGACGCCCACTCCATCGGTAAGCTTCCTAGGTCATTGATTTACGTAGTCGGAGAATGTCGCCCTCATGTCGTACTCGGTTTACTAAGGCCTCGGATGCGTCTCCCCCGCCTCCGCTACGGCAGAGGCTGGTGAAACTCGGTGAGAAGTAGGGGACGAAATTTGAGGCTCTTGACTTGATCGGATTTTATCGTCTTGTTGCGATAACCGACATGGCCGTCTTTCGTAGGGCGCAGGCGAAGGCGGCGCAAGATGGGTCTGGAGCAAACTCCAGCGCGTCTCCTGCAGTGGCCTCGACCAAGGTCGTGGTCATGCCTAGGAGCCGCGAGGTGACGCCCAGCGGCCCAGCTAGCGATCTCGCGGCTGGTCGGGGTCCGCCAGCTGCCGTCCTTACCTGGGAGGAGCTCCAGGTCGAGATGGGGCGCATCCTCGAGGCTGGTGCTCGCGGCATTAGCCGCGAGATCGTGAAGGCAAGGGCGGTGGCGGCGTCGTCGGTGAATGAGCACGCCGATCGGCTGACGCGTGATCCGGCGGAGGTTCGTGAGGACCTCCAGAAGATGAGGGAATTGGTGGCCGGCAACGAGCAACAATGGCAGGGGCTCGAGCACCGTATGTCGGAGCTCGAGAACAACTTGTCGGAAATCCGTGGCTCGCTGCGGGTCACCTACACTGGTCTGCACTAGTTCGCCGGGGAGTGCGGTGTCAAGACCACCATCCCGGCGAATCCCGACGAGTTCGCGATGGAGGCGATCCCCTCCAAGCACGCTGCCAGGATCGGAGACAACGGGATCTATACCGGGGCGTGCCACGTCCTTGCGTGTGTGAGGCTGGCGCACCCTGAACTCGATCTCCAGAAGATCTTGGATCTGGGGGTGGCTAGCGACGCGCACAAGGATGTGATGGAAGAAGTCAGCGATTTGGGGGAGTCCGTCCTCCCGCTTTTTGAAGAGTAGGGCCACCGCTTATCTGTACCCCTTAACCAATCACGCTTTGTAAAACTTTTCGTTGGTTCCGACTGCTTTTGTGTGTGCAACCGTTACCTTAGTTTTCTTTGGCATTTTGATTTCAGGTACTTTGTCTATTGTTTGTAGAGATGCCGATGTCGAGGATGTCCAACAGCGCGGGCAGCCTGAATTGCATGTAGTCGTTCCGGCACCTGAGCTCGAGCCGTATGTGCCGCAGGATGGTGTAGACAAAGATATGCCCGAGGAGATGGACGTGGCGACGGCTCCTTTAGGTTGGTTCTTGTCGTTTCCATTTCCTTTGCCTCTTCTGTCTTGATTAGCTTGACTTAGGTATTTGCATGTCGAGTAGACCTCGAAAGTGCGCTTGCTGATCGCGACCGTCGCATCCAGTATCGGAGGACGAAGTTCGAGGTCACCGAGCTTGACAAGACTATATTGGAAGTGAAAAGGGATCAGGCCGTGGAGGCGCTCCAAGGTCGCGAGGTATGGTTCAACTCGTACCTCAGGAGTTGCTGCGCGACCATGGCCGTTGTCTGCAGAGAGCTCCGAGTACCTCGCGGGGATCGCGAGGAGTCAGCGGCTGGCTACATCTCGTGGCTGATGGCTGATGGGGCTTGTGCTCAGCTTGAAGGCATCGGCGGGCGTGTCGACGAGGCCCTGAAACAGGAGTGTCGTCGATCGAGCCGATATGCCGGAGGGCACGTGCTGGCGTGTATACGAGATCATCGTCCGCAATTGCACCTCGAGTTCCTTCACGAAGGGTTTTCCCGTTCTCGGAGGAATCCTGCGGAGATAGACAACCTAGCGAAGTCGATGGCTCCGCTGGCGGAGAAAATCTTCCGGTCAATGGACTGGCGTTGGCCTTCCTGATAGTGCTTGTATATCTGTGACAAACATCTTAGGAAAAACGTAATATATTTTGGAATTCTTTGCGACCTGTAAGAAATGCTTGCGAAATAGAAGAGAAATCTATCTAACTAAGCTTTCTTACTCTGGATGTGATGTGCACGAGTGTCTTCTCACTTCGCGACTTCGATCAGTCACTTGAGTTATGCACTCTCCCTAGCCCCTAGCCTTGTCATCAGAGAAATCTTCTTGGAAGATAAGGCTCTTGGACTCTCGACTTGCCTTAGTTGAATAAGCACTGATCCTAGCCCCCAGCCGTGAAGTTGGAAAAATCCATTTCCGATTACACAGCTTGGTTAATACGCACAGCAAGAACTCTTACACGACCAGATCTTACATGGTCTTTCGTCTCTGAAGGATCCGACAAGGCCTTATCAGCTCTGGGCGTCCCCAGCCAAAGTTCCCTTAGGTTCTTCGGAGGCCTTGTCAAGACGGCGTAAAGGGACATGAGGATAGGTTTCAACGCTAGGTGTCGTCTGGGTAAGGGATCATCGGGAAGGGGCACTGTGATTGAAATCTGTGCCTTAAAACAGACTTTATTGAAGTTGTAAGATGTCTTACAAATGTGGACACTATTGACTTATACATAGAATTTACGCAATTGGTCAATGTTCCATGAATTTGCTAGCTCACGACCATCGCCGTCTGCAATCCTGAATGCGCCTGGCCGCAAGACTTGTGTGATCGTGTACGGTCCTTCCCATTTGGGCGAGAGTTTGTTTCGCCCTGCCTGGCTTTGAACTCGTCAGAGGACGTAATCGCCGATCGAAAGTATGCATGCTCGGATGCGCTTCTCGTGATATCGGCGTAGGGCCTGTTGGTAGCTAGCTGCTCTGATGGCGACCCATTCTCGATGTTCTTCTAGTAGGTTCACATCGTCATTTCGCTGTTCCTCCTGATCCTCATCGGAGTACTTCTGTACTCGGTAGGGAGCATGGCCTCCGAGCCGTACACGAGGAAGAAGGGTGTCTCTTTGTTGGACGTTGTCGGTGTGGTGCGCACAGCCCATAGTACCGAGGGGAGCTCTTCGACCCACTTCTTGTCATGTGACATGAGCCTGTCGTAGACACGGCTCTTGATCCCTTGTAGTACTATATCGTTTGCTCTCTCGAGTTGCCCGTTACTCTGAGGGTGAGAAACCGAAACGAAGCATATCTTGACTCCCAGTCCGATGTAGTAGTCTTGGAAATCAGCGCTGATGAATTGGGAGCCGTTATCTGTTATGATGCGGTGAGGCAATCCATATCGGCAAAATATCCCCTTAATGAACTTGATGGCGTTGTCGGCCTTGATTTCCCCTGTGGGTGTTGCCTCGATCCATTTGGTGAATTTGTCGATCTCCACGAACAGGAATTTGTAGCCACCCTGTCCTCGTGGGAACGGACCGAGTATGTCAAGCCCCCAGCACGAGAACGGCCAAGTGAGAGGGATGGTTTGTAGTGCTTGCGCTGGTAGCCTTGTGTGTTTGTTGTGAAATTGACAAGCTTCACACCGTTGTACCATGTCGCAAGCATCTTTGAGGGCGGTTGGCTAGAAAAATCCTTGTCGAAAGGCTTTTCCGACCAATGTACAACCAGCGGCATGTGACCCATAAACCCCTTCGTGTATGTCGAGGAGGAGGTGCTTGCCGTCGTCGGACGAGACGCATTTTAGAAGTACCCCGTTTGGCGCCTTCTTGTATAGATCGTTGCCGTTCATACAGTAGATTTTTGCTTGACAGGTTATTTTCTCGGCTTCTGCGTCATCCTCGGGCAACTCGTCGCTGTTTATGAATTTAATGAGTGGGGTCCGCCAGTCGTTCGTGGTCTAGATGTCGGCAACGGCGCGTTCTGCCTCTGTAGCCCCCGGGCTGATGTCGGGGGTTACTAGGCTATCTTCGTCGTTTGCTTCTTTCATTGATGGTTTTGTCAGGATGTCCAGAAAGGTGCCGGGTTCGAGTGGTTCTCGTCTGGACGCACGCTGTGCTAGATCGTCCGGCTCGATGTTGTCCTTGCGATATACGTGTCGGACCTCGATTCCATCAAATCTTCTTTCCAGCTTCCTGACCTCTGCGAGATACTTGGACAGCTCAGGGCTAGAGCATTTGTAATCTTTGTGCACCTGGTTTGCGACTAGTTCAGAATCCCCTTTCACGATCAGCCGCTTGACTCCAAGTGCAGCTGCAGCTCTTATCCCAGCGAGTAGTCCTTCGTATTCGGCTGTATTATTGGTCGCCCTGAAGTTAAGGTGAATTGCATGCTTGAACTGATCTCCCGAATGTAATGTCAAGATGAACCCCGCACCTGCTCCTTGGCTATTAAGTGCGCCATCGAACGCCATTGTCCATGTTTCGTTGTCGGTTGGGCTGTCTATCCTGTTTTCAGGCATGGTCCAATCGGCTACGAAATCAGCGAGAACCTGGGACATGATGGTTGTTCGTGGTACAAAGTGGATGTCAAACTGACTTAGCTCGACTACCCATTTCACAATGCGGCCGACAACGTCTTTGTTTCTCACGACTTCGCCAAGAGAGAAAGCGGAGACAACTGTGACCCTGTGGGCTTGGAAGTAGTGGCGTAGCTTTCTTGACGTCATGATTACTGCGTAGAGCAGTTTTTGGATCTTTGGGTACCTTGTCTTTGCATCGTGTAGAGCTTCGCTGACGTAATAGACTGGTCTCTGCACCTTTTCTCTTTCGACAACAATGACAGTACTCACAGAGTAGGGCGTGGCGGCAATATAGAGGAACAACTCTTCATTAGGTTGGGGAGCAACGAGTACAGGGGGATTTGACATGTAGCGTTTGAGTGCGATGAACGCCTCTTCGGCTTCCTGTGTCCATACAAATTTGTCTTGCTTTTTTAGCAGTGCAAAGAAGGGTTGTCCTCGTTCTCCCATCCTAGCGACGAACCTACTTAGCGCCGCCATGCATCCGGTTAGATTCTGTACTTCCTTGAGTCTTGTGGGCGACTTCATGTTCACGATTGCCTTAATCTTCTTAGGATTTGCTTCTATTCCTCTGCTAGAAACGAGGAATCCGAGTAGTTTGCCCAACCGTACCCCGAACGTGCACTTCTCAGGGTTGAGCATGAGGCGATATCGTCTGAGGTTGTCGAAAGTTTCCCATAGATCGTCAATCAACGAGTCGCCTGTCTTAGTTTTGACAACGATGTCGTCGACGTAGGCTTCAACATTGTTACCCAGCTGATCGCTAAGTGCCCCTTGGACCGTAAGCTGGAAAGTATTCCCTGCGGTTATGAGTCCAAAAGGCATTTTAACGTAACAGAATACACCGAACGGTGTGATGAATGCTGTCTTCTCCTTATCCTCTTTTGCCATGCTGATTTGGTGGTAGCCGGAGTAAGCGTCAAGGAAGCTTAACAGCTCGCAACCAACCGTTGAGTCCACTAGTTGGTCTATTCGAGAGAGAGGGAAGTGATCCTTGGGGCACGCCTTGTTGAGGTCAGTGAAGTCGACGCACATTCTCCACTTCCCGTTGGCCTTCCGCACCATGACTGGGTTGGCTAGCCACTCTAGATGGAGTACCTCTCTGATGAAACCAGCTTTAAAAAGTTTATCGAGCTCTTCTCATATGGCCTGTTTCCGATCTGATGCAAATCTCCGCAGTTTTTGCTTTACTGGCTTGGCAACGGTCGCACCATGATTTTGTGCTCAATCACCTCCCTGGGGACCCCTGGCATATCGAACGGCTGCCAAGCAAATACATCCGCATTGTCGTGGAGGAAGGTGATGAGCGCGAGTTCCTATTTCTCATTCAGTGATGCCCCAATCTTGACCGTCTTGTCGGGGTTGGCACTGGAGAGTGGAACGATTTTGATTGCGCTATCTGGTTTCGGCGTCTTAGTCGTTTTGACCACTTTCTTGGGTGGCTCGGCTGTGGCGGGTGGGCTGGGAGTGTGCTCGACCATGTCGAGGCTCCGCTTGTCGAATTGGACCGCCAACTTTGCGTTCCCTTGGATAGTGATTGTTCCCTTCGGCCCGGGCATCTTGAGTACCTGATACGCATAGTGAGATGCGGCCATGAACTTCGCGAGTGCCGTTCTTCCGATGATTGCGTTGTATGCTGTGTCGAACTCAGCAACATGAAATGTCATCTGCTCCGTTCGGAAGTTGCTCGCTTGGCCGAAAGTCACCGGAAACGTAATCTTGCCCAATGGCTTGGACGAAGATTGAGGGGTAATTCCATGGAAGGGTTGATCGGTAGGTGTAAACTCGCCTCGTGGAATTGCCATTGCGTCCAAAGTGCTGGCGAAGAGAAGATTGATGGAGCCGCCGCCATCGACGAGAACTCGCGCTACCTTGATATTCCGAATAGTGGGTTCGACCACGATCGGATGTCGTCCTAGTATAACAGCAGCCTTGGGGTGGTCTTCATCAGAGAACTCGATCTTCTGTTCAGACCACTTCATCTTGGGTGCAGCCCCCTGCCATGTCGAACAAACCTCACGCTCCACTTTTTTGTATTCTCGCTTTGAAGAGTACGCTGTGGAACCTCCGAAGATGTGTGAAACATGAAGATCGGAATCTGGCTACGTGGAGTCCGAGTCCTGAGTGGTTGCCTCAATTGCCTTCTCGACTACACGTACTCGCTTCCCCTTTTCCAAAGCCAGATGCCTTTCCAACGACTTTTTGAAGATGAGGCACTCCTCCAGAGAATGTCTGTCCGACTTGTGTATGGGGCACCATATTCTTTTTGTATCACTACCTTGTGGGTCTGGGTGTTTGGGCAGGCGCTCATATTCAAATGCAAGGACTTCTGGTTGAGCTTTCCTCTTCCCACTCTTGCCGCTTTTCTTCTTGCTTGATTCGGGCACGTCCTTTGCTGGCTTCTTCTCCCCTCCCGCCTTTGGTTTGTCATTTTTGCGTCTCAATGCGTCGTCTGCATGGGCACATTGATCGACAACCTCGAATAACCTTCGAGTACTAGTGATTCGCCTTGTTGCCAACTCCTAGGTAGTATAGCAATCTCTAACTCCGGTTTTGAAAGCACGGATCACAGAAGCATCGGTGATATCGGGGATCGTATTTCTGCACTCATTAAAGCGTCGAACATAGTCTCTCAAAGATTCACCCTAATTCTGTGTTAGCGCGTGTAAATCGTCTTCGATCGCGTGGCGCTTGTAAGTTCCCTGGAAGTTCACGACGAATTGTTGCCACAAATCTGCCCATGTAGAGATCGAGTAAGGTGGGAGGTGCATCAGCCACGAACGCGCAGAACCTTTCAACGCCGTTGGCAAATAATTTGCTAACGCATTGTCATCTGCCCCAGCGGCGTATAGTACCATGGAGTAGACCTGGAGGAATTCTTCAGGGTTAGTACTTCCATCATACTTCTCTATTGCTCCGGGTCGGAATCTCTCAGGCCATCGGACATCACGTAGAGAACGGTTGAAGGCTCTACACCCAGTGCAGGGGGCAGTGGGTTGTTGGTGATCATGTGTCCTCCGTGGACGTCCATTGGATGATGAAGATGAAGATGATGATGACGATGACGACGATGGCTCACTAGGCTCCGGTGTGCGATTCCGAGGGCGACGTTCAGGTTCTCGAGAGTTCTGTCGTTGTCCACCATTGTTGTCCTGCTGCCGATCTCCGTTATCACCACTGTCCTGCTGATGCGCTCGACCAACGTCGTCTGGTGTCCGCTGTTCGCGATTGTCGCGGTCGCGGCGGTTGTGCCGATTACGGTGGTGTTGGTCTCCGTTCGAGGGGCCTCCTCAGTCATCGCCCTCGCGATGTCGTGAAGAAACACGATGTCGGGAACGATTCTCATTGTCTTGCGCGCGTCGTGCTTCTCGGCGACCATTTAAATGGTCGCGGAGATCACCGGTGCCGCGAGGTGGAGGAGTACCTCGTCTCGGCGACGTCCGCTGCTCCGGTGGTTCATCGTCGGCGACGTCCGCTGCTCCGGTGATTCATCACCGGTGCCGTGGGTCGTTCTGGTTGTGCTCTGGTAGCAGCTTCCTCGAACGCGTTACTGAGATTGGCTACCGATTCCCGTAGTCGTTCTGTCCAACGTGCGAGATCATCGTTAAGCACGGGGTCATAGGGAGCTTCTCAGTATTGCGTTGACGATGCCAAGATGTTGGGCCGGCGTGCCCGTCTGGTTCTCCGCTTCTGCGTTAGCCTGTGCGGATGTGCTAGTCCAACCGATGGCAAACACGTCGCATGGTGTACTTGAAGATGACGAGCCATAGTCTTCAAGTAAGTGAAGGACCGATGGCTCATGGGGATCGATGTCGATTACTCCAATGAATCGATCCGAGGTCAACGTCACTCCTTGTTCCTTGTCTGTATCCTCGAGAGAGGTTCCTGACTGCTGGACCTTAGGAGTGGGCGTCTTCATGGCGCGGAGAAAGACCTTGCAGCTTGTGAAGTCATGATTCTTCGTCTTGTGAATAGGACAATAGACATCACGAGTTGGAGAAGTACGCTGGATTCCACGCTCTTTGCAAGCACGGATTTCAGCTTGTACGTTGAGAAAAACCCAGCAAGCTTGCAAGTTGTGCTTCCTGGACTTGTGGATAGGACACCAGGACTTGGTGACCTCGGAAGTTGTCCTCGTCGGCTCGCAGTCCTTGTCGGAAGGACAAGGCTAGGCCGCGCTAGGAATCTTCTCGGGCTCGTATGACGTCGATGTTCCGTTCTCCGCCTCGGCGGGGGGATCCTTCGATATGGGACTGTCCGGGTTTATAACCACGGCGTTCTCGTTTCCGGTTATTGATGGACCAGCCGAAATTGGCACCGTGGTGTAAACCGGGAAGACGATTTCGCCGACTTGAGTCCACACCAGCATTGTTAAAGCAGGGATTCCTTGGATGGGGCCAGTGTTGACTCTGTCGTCGACGAAGCTCGATGTCATAGCAGTAGAACCTTGAGCACCAAATCCCCCTACCTGGCGTGCCACTGTCGACAGTAGGTACCCGTAGACCGGATATAAAGGGTATTGGGGTACGCTGGTATGAGGATCTACGTAATACGACATCAAGGAAACAAGAGACAAAGATTATACTGGTTCAGGCCCCTTAGCAGGTAATAGCTCTAATCCAATTGTTATGGGATTATATGGAAAGAACCACATATTACAAAGAGAATAGTAGAACTCGGCGATACCGACGAGACCGTAGTCGAATTGATTCGACTAGATCACCCGACGACTTGGCTCCTGTAGTCTCCGACTTCGTAGACTGTGGTCGTTGTCTAGGCTCTGAGATTCGATGCCTTAGGTCCTCCCGGGGGATCCTTTTTATATTGCAGGTCAGGCGGTCTCCAAGTAGGACTCGGAGATATCGGACCCTGCACGATATAGTAACGACCCAGTCCTATACGGGTAGGAACCTTTCCACTGGCAGACTTCGTGATGGATTTCCTTAGCGTGTTCAGAAAGCGTCCGTATATGCACCGATATACCGTATTGCCGTATAGCATACATCCAAGGGTAGAGGGTATACCTTATTCGTAACCCTGACACAAATGTTCTTAGGCCCCGTTCTATACTCCAACTCCAAACTTTAGCTTTCTTGTTTTCCATTAGCATGCTTTCTAAATTGATAAACGGTATATTTTCGCAAAAATATTTTATATTGAATTGTTTAAAGAAAATCAAAATTTCAAATTTACAATAATTAATACCTAATTAATCATGTGGTAACGAGCTTTCTCGTTTCACGTGCACTGCAAATATTCTACTCTCCTGGTGAAACGAACAAAGCCCCCCATCAACTTATTATCACTGTTTAAAAGCCAAGTACCAATTCATAGATGAAATTACATATGTACCAATAAAATAAGCCTCATACATCATTTACTGTGAGTATTGTATAATGGTGGAATCCATCTTCCTACCATGTTGACAAATAAACAAATAAACATTGTGGTTGCCCTAAGGACCAGTCATCATACTTTTTTTTTACCTTGAAACTGTGGGGGGAAGCCCCTACAATAAATTTCCTAAATAGAGGGAATATTTACATGAGAACTAAAAATACAAGGGATTTACGACAGCAAAGGGTCTATCCATAATTGACACTAGTCTTGATGAACATCTCTAAGCCTTATTAAGTATGGACTTAGTTGATCTTTCAGAGATGATTTGAGATTTCTAACGTGGGCTGCACTCCAAAAAAGAAAAGACCATTCCACTGCTATCCGAAAGATCTCCATGAAGAAATCAATTAATCTGTGCACAAAACTCTGCCTCTAAACAGCCAGATGCTGGTGTATATTCAACGCAAAATTCCACTGGCAGCAAAGGATATCACAGCTATTCCAGCAGGCAATGCTGAAAGGACATTCAAAGAACAAATGATCTCTTTTGTCTCTCTGATACTTCTGGTGCAACGGACACAATTGAGAACTGGATTTAGAGGAGTTCTTACATATATTTTTAGATAATGGAGAGACTTTATTAAGGCACAAACATGACTATGCCGGCAGCAGAGTGCTATGATCAGAAGAAATTCTTCTGATCAACTTGTCGAGCCATGCGCAGTATTCGTAGTTCTTGGGTACGAGTAAAAGTATTTGTAGTTCAGATCTACACACCACATCTTGATACCACATTTTGTATTCTAACAAATGCTGCAGTTTTATTCTTGGCAATGATTATATATCGGCAGCTAATCATCAACTTCGAAGATTATGGTTTCTGAAGGAAACGGCATTCCATAACCGGTGTTGAATCATGAATACAAAATGACTTGTGGTTGTGACAAAACCATTATAACTTCAAGAAAATGTAGTTCTAAGAGACACGACATTTTGGTTTATGAAAAACCATTTAAAAAAATATTAATTGGATCCATGCCATTGCAACTTTGCCAAATTAAAAATAAATGCCACTGCTATTCATCATATTGGCTACATGCTACTAGAAATTTCTAAAATTGAAACCATGCCACTTAAGTGACCTTTTCCGTCCTCTTCACTCATGTTGTCTCTGTTTTCGTCCTCATCCCCCTCCCTCGCCACCGCCCAGATGGCCACGCGCGCGCACAACATCGCCGTGCTCGACATCAAGGGCCGCGCGGCGCACCTCAACTTTCCTGACCTCGCCCACGAGCTGCCGCGCCCGGCCACCGCGGCACCCAAGGATGTCCAAGCCGCAGCCGCAGCCACGCTCGCCGCCACGGCAAACTTCTAGGGAAGAAAAGGAATCTAATCCACGGATCTTTTTCCGATCAGACGACGCCAGCGCTGCGTCCGCCTCGCCGCCCCCGCCGCGGAGATCGAGGAGGTCCGGGTGAGCCAGATCGACAACGGCGAGGGCGGCGTCAACGGCAAGCGGGGATCCGGCAGAGAGGAGGGAATGGGTGTGGCGGAGCAGGGATCCCGTAAAGACGAAGACGGTGGTGGTGCCATCCCTGGCGGTGGCGTCCTGAGAGCGGGAGAGGTCAGCGAGCATGCAGGTGGCAGGCTGGAGTGGCACCATCGTTGGTGATGATGATAGCCTCATGCAGTGCCTGGTCACCACTAGAGGAGTTCATATTGTCGATGCCACGGGGCCGCCCAGCACAATCACCATAAAGGGGGATGAGGACAGGAATAGAGATGAAGAATGAGGGATGGAATGAAGACGGGAATGGAGACGGCGTGAAGGCAAATTACAAAACAAAAATTATCATAATCAGTGGCAGTGGACTAATTAACTTTGTAAATATGGAAAAACGTAACTCAGGCTTACGTTGATTTGGGCATCCAATAGATCTCATAGGAAAGAAAAAAGATTAGATCGCATCTTCTTTTTTCTCCACCATCGGTTCGTTCTTGTTCTAGTGTTAGGGTTAGAACTGATTCACCAGAGAGAAACAGTGAGAGAAGCATTGGCATGGTTGAGGATCCAACATAAGACGAGATCAACCCATCAAGGCTAGGTGAAACGCATCGGGTAAGACCTCTTTTATGCAGTTGATTAGTTATTTATCTAGCTCATAAATTCTATCGTATAGTGGATTGGAATGAGATCTCCTCCTTTCTTCTTCTAAGGTTTGAGGGGTGCATCTACAAGGAGACATGGTCAAGAGAGAAACTATGGCAAGGTCTGATTGACACGGACGCACAAGAACTGAAGGAAGGAGTTCTAACGTGTTCTTTTGGAATAAAACGTAAATCTGGAGAAAATCACGCAAATGAAGAACTTTTATGCCAGCACGTGTTATTTGAAACAAAAAAATAAATCTAGAGAAAACCACGCAAATGAGAACCTCAAAGCACACAATATAAATCATGCAAATAAGAACATGTACGTTAGTACTAGGCAAACAACTTAACTGTCCCCATGCAGCACCAGTTTAAATTTAGGGGCAATTACGCCCTCTTCTCTCTACTAGCAAATCATGTGTTTACTCTACCTAAATACATATATCAATACTTCAATACGTTTTACAAGATACCAGCAGCATTTGATTTTTACCTTTTCTGAAAGCCAACATCGTAAAACCTGACTGGATGGGAAAAAGGCAAATTAATTAGGTATTTTCACTAGCACGGGATAGTTCATCTTAATAGAGCAGCAAGCCTCATCTGTGTCGAGGAGAGGTCCCGTCACGAACCAAAGGTCACTGATGTATCAGGTATTTTGCTGTCACGGATGACAGTTATCTCAATCGGACAAAAACTAAAACCCGTCACCGATAGGTTTGACCCAATAGATCAGTCAAACTACGGCCATACTATGGCCCATCACCAATGAGCTCAACCGTGATTAGCTCGTACTTGAACACGAGTATGGTATGGTGCCCGTCACGAATGATCATCTCAATCGGGCTTTAACTTAAGCCCATCACGGATGACTCATCTCAATCGGGTTTAAACTTAAGCCCGTCACCGATGAGCTCATCTCAATTGAGTTTAAGTTTAAGCCCGACACATATGAGTACTTTAGCCAAAAAATAAATTTTATTTTTTTAGCTAGCGTCAAGCCTTTGCTAGCCATGCCCGTTGCAAAAATGACAGAAGCACATATATATTCCCTTCCCAACAATCCCATTCAGAGCAACTAAGAAATCAATGATATCCACATTCACATATCTATTCGCATATGCCATTCACAACAATTAACTAATCAAGCATATATTTAGTGATCACATCCAGACATCCATTCGTATAAATATGCCATTCACATCCATTCAATGATCAAAGTATCGGTGACATGCATCTTCAAGATCGAATTAAGCATCAAAACCTACAAAACCTAGTTATAAATTGGAATAAATTTATATGTAATTAGTATATACAGAAACATCAGACCGGATTATATTACATATAATATATGCATAAGTGTTACATAATCACATGTCTTTGGTAAGCAATGAAAAATGTTCAGCCATTTAGAGATGAGCTAGCTACGACTGTAATCTAAAGCTTCCTTTTGTTGATAAGATGTCGTCTAGTATGAAACGTGCTATCTCCTCTCTAATGACTTTGAAGTAGTGAGGTGGATTGTTGGAAAAAATTTCATGCATGTGAGGCGCCAAGTTAGTGTATATATATACTTCGAAGTACTTAGAGTATATAGGCGCATACACAACTGATGAACCGCAGACCTTAAGGTTTGAGCAATGTCACCTTTTGCAACAATTCCCTGATGAAGCGAAGGCGCATCACTAGGTAGATTCTGGAGAATGATTCCTTCACACCGTGTACTCTGAATTCCTGGTGCCTTCTAAGCCCTAACTAATATTGCAGGCATGCTTGCTTAATTACTTGCATGAAGCCAATCGAGTTAAGAGTTTTGTTAGCTGGTTGCTACAACTAGTTGGTCCGTGGCAACTTTCGTTCTTGCGGTGGAGCTAGTGCACTTCCGTGGCAACTAGCATTATGTGCGAGCAGCAGATCGATGTGGATGTGTCACAAGAACCACGGTAGTTTTTGCTCCCTCCACTGAACCTCATCTCTCTAGTCAAGAAAGGAATTTAGTGGAAGGCGCATGCTACAATTTAGTGGGAGCACTGCAGCCTACTGCTTGCATTCATATATATCGAATTAATTCCTAATACAGCCTCCGTCCAAAAATATAAGAACTTTTGGACTTCGACACGGTTTTCGAGATACTACTTTGACTAACGATATTTATAAAAATAATATGTTTTAAATAAAAAGAATTGCATATTGTGATAGTTTGTTTAATGATAAATCTAGTAACATCAATTTTACATGATTGGTCTTTTTTATATTTTTGCTATTAATAGTTAAAGATACTAATATTTGATTTGTCACTATACTAAAAATGCTTATATTATGGGGGTGAATAGCTAATTTAGTCCTTCAAGTTTCACCAAAGTCTCAATTTAGTCCTTCAAGTTTTATTTTGTCCACATAGATTCTCTAAGTATTTGTTTTGGCCTAAAATCATCCTTGGGCCCACTTAATATGCCATATGGCTATTTCTAGTCAACAGTTCTATCAGAAAATGTCCCTTTTGCCCTTAATTTGTATACAACTATACACTAAAAAAACAAAAATGAATAAACAACATTGCATATGTACTTCCCATTATTTCAACATGTGCACATGAAACTTGAGCCTAATGACTATCGTATACATTTGCAAGTACATAATTTATTTTTGTTTTACATAAATTGCTATGCATTATCTATAAAAAGAATTCATAGCATGTATTTTTTTTTCTCTTATATATGTGAATGAGGGGGTATAAGTGTCATTTATCAAGAGAATTGTTGGTTATGTGGGTTCAAGGATAAGTTTGAATTAAAATAAAAACTTGAAGGACTAATATGAACATATTGAAACATTAAGAACTAAACTGATCCTTATATGAAATTTGGAGGAACACTTTGGCTATTCACCCTATTTTGGGATGGATAGAGTACCTCCCAAGCCCTAACGAGTACACGCATGCATACATAAGCATTTGTATAGAGTACCAGCATGCATGTCGGTATTGTTGTAAAGCCCACACTCTTGTGCTATACATGTGTCCACCGCGAGTTTTGTGCTGCATGCTTAATTATGTCAACATACGCACACTGATGGTAGGAGTAGTACGATCAGAATCTCTCTATCTACAGCAGAGTATCATTTGTAAATTTATTTTGTCAAAGTCGGAAAAATTCATTGTTCGAACCTAATTATGAAAGAAGAGATTTGTTAAATATTGAATGAACACATGCAGTGGTAAAAGTGGTTACATTTTTCTTCAAGGGACTGATATTCGTAATCGAATAATTTTATGCTTACTAATTTTAATTTAAAGACTGAATAATAACTGTTAGGAGTAAAATACGAGTTTGGTAATTGTTATTTTTTTAGAATTATTAAAGAATTAATAATTAATTATGAACTTCGGAGTTATTAAGCCAAAATAAATGACGACGCATACTATCAAACCAAGTTAAATATTTATCTTTGTTAATGACTTTAAAAATTATTTATTTAGTCAATAAAAACCTTAGAGTAATAAGAATTTATTTCAAATTACATCAACTGTTCTCTTATTAATCTAAACTGGTTTGGTTGGAATCAACTTAGCACATCATTGAAATTTTTTACATCAATAATAACAATCCATGTAATAACACGCGGGTTGCCGGCTAGTTTTCAATAATTTGTTGGGTGATACATATGACACAACCAACTTCAGTGCATGAAATATTGAATCTGCCAGACGAAGCTCAGGAAAGCATCAAAGATCGATCAAGGCCTGCCTCACAATGCTAGCATCTAAGAGTTCAAGCTATACATGACTGTGTCAGGCGTTGAGATATTCTGCATTACTGCAGAGGAGTTGATTCCTTCAGTCAGCTTGTCTCCTTGGATGTGTAGAAATCTGCAAGATGGATGCATGCGAAGGCATAATGGCGCATAGCGATGTGGAAGGAGAGTAAGTCGTTTAGGCAGTGTATACTAAGTTCCCCGTGCCTCCTAAGCCATAGCTCATAGTTGCAGGTGTTCAGACAAAGCCACTCAAAGTATTACTGAGGATGGTGTGCTGCACATGTTTCTCCTAGCTGGTTCGTGGTAACTTAATTTGGTTCTTTTAAGTGTAGGTGGTGTAGTTCTGATCTGGGGATGCATATGCCGGTACACATCTATATATATTGCTCCCAACTCCCAAGATAATATACGGTTAATATCTGTAGGTCTTGCCATCCTGGGTGCAGTTAAGGTATCTTTAGTTAGTTGCCATCAGAGTTAGGGGGTGTTTGGATCCCGGGACTAAACTTTAGTCCCTGTAGATTCATGTACACTTGACTGTAATCCGAAAACTCCTTTTCGGTCCACGTGTCAACAGTGGCCCCTAACAGAACGTATTGACCCACTGGGCATACATAAAGATCATATCGGTTGAACCTCTAGTGTATACTTGTATGAATTCCTTTACCCCACGATATCGATTAAACTCAAGGCTAGATATGTGGCATCCTCTAATAACTCAATCATTCACTTGAACTTGTGATAGATTACATAATTTGTGATTGACTCCTCAATGACCTTTGGCATGGCCATGCAATTCCATAATCTATAACAACGAGGAGCCCATATATATATATATATATATTTCTCCATAGAACGGGCAAATCCGATCTTAATTATTCATATCTCACTACATGTTTCATAGCATACCTGGAAACTACTTTTATAACTAGCCAATTATGGAGTAGCATTTAGTAGTTCCTAAGTAAGCTACTATACATGTTGGGAACTATTATAATCTCAGGTCTAAGGATTCAATAACAACATTAAATGAGATCACCGATGACACAACACATATGGCTCTTGCAGTGTCTTATGTTGGGTCTATCCAACAACATGTTCCCCAACATGTGTCCACATTACTAATTTGGTATCTATATACCATGATTCATGAGACATGATCATCAATTAATACATGTGCTGATCATTGAAACTTATTAGTTCCCATATGATATTTGATCAGGGATCATTTAGAAATAGCAACATACAACATAAAAAGTCTCATGAAAGAATCGCATATTCATTAACTAATAATGAGTTATCTCTTTCAAGAAACAATGTCGGATAAATATATAAACATAGTATGTGCAATCATCTCTATGATTGCCTCTGGAGCATATCACAAACATATGACACAACCAACTTCAGTGCATGAAAGATTGAACCTGCCTGACCAAGCTCAGGAATTAAAGCATCAAAGATCGATCAAGGCCTGCCTCACAATGCTAGCATCTAGTTCAAGCTACATGACTGTGTCAGGCGTTGAGATCTTCTGCATTACTGCCGAGGACTTGCTTCCCTAAGTCAGCTTGTCACCTAGGATGTGCTGAAATCTGCAATACGGATGCACGCGAAGGCATAATGGCACGTAGCGATGAGGAAGAGGCAGTGTATACTAAGTTCCCCGTGCCTCCTAAGCCATAGCTCATAGTTGCAGGCGTTCAGATAAAACCATTCAAAGTATGCTTGCTTGGGACTTCTTTTCTGGAGCTGCACATGTTTCTCCTAGCTGGTTCGTGGTATCTTAATTTGGCTCTTTAAGTGTAGGTGGTGTAGTTCTGATCTGTGGATGCATATGCCGGTACACATCTATATATATTGGTCCCAACTCCCAAGATAATGTCCGGTTAATATCTGTAGGTCTTGCCGTCCTGGGCGCAGTTATTAAACGAATCTTTAATTATTAATTATTGTACCAGTCAAATTAATAACTGAAGACCTAACCGTCTTTGTGCTATAAAAACACCGAAATGGGGCAAATAAATCGATTGCTGTGTTATCTCTTCTCCCTGAACTCGAACTCGGCCATTTGATTTAATTTATTAGCCCAGCAGTAGCAAGTTATACTACGTTTTAAAGTTAAGGGGTAAGTTTTAAACAAACACGATAAGCCTAATTTGGCCTTATCTATTTTCTTATTGGGCCAAAGATTTTTCACAATTTCATGGATGACATTTAAGTTGTATCAGAGGACCCATCCAGCTGCATGCAGCCCATTTAGGCCTGGACTTCACACACCAAAAACAGGCGGACGTTTCGTTTCCTTAGAGCTTCCAGATTTTAATTTCTTTTAATCTGTTTTTACTCGAGTTCTCAAGTGTTTCTTTAGATTCAAAAGCTGATATAGTGATGTCCTGCATTGCCAATCCTAGTCATCAACTCTTTGTGGATGTAGGATATGCTTGCAAGATGTTTTTGGCTGCGACTTATAAGTTCAAGAGATATCATGCATGATAGGTGTAATTACAGAGAAGTTTGCGAGAAGACTTCATTTCACTGTTCCACTGCTAGCATCCCAAATGCCAAGGAGAGTAAAAAAAAGGACAAAAACTCATAAATAATTCTAAAATCAAGTTATAAAATTCAAACTTCCATTGTATATACTACCCCTTCATCCTAAAATATTTTAACATATTACGGGATGAACCGTATTATAGTTCTAACTAACAACAAGGTTGCATATATTTTGTGGCAGATGTAGTATATTTGTGCTATAAATGGGCTTAAATTAATGGTCATCCAAAATAACCATTTTATCCTACCTAATTAATTAAGGCGCATTCGAAGTATTTCTATTCTAGTTTCTCTAGTGAAGCGTCTCTTTGGTACGTATAAACGTTGGTTTCTTATTAATTTTGTAGACCATGGTAATAATACTTCCTTCACACCGTAATTAATTAACGAAGACTGTATATAAGCAGTGAACATAAAAACAAATATTTAGATAATTGTACAGAACATATAATGACATCCAACATTATCATGTACTAGCAAACTATGACAACTTAAACCTGATACAAATATACAACATCATTTCCAATTTATTACATTCTAAAACTCGACATGTAATTAAGCATGTCAAATCATCATCCTCACATTATTTTCATAATATTTTAACATACATCCACCATCATTTCTAAAATACTTAACATGCATTCATCCACGTACTCACAGCCAAGTGCAATGCATCAAATATCTAGTAAGCCAACAAACATGCCATTACCTCCATTGTTATTGCCGAAAGATATATGATTCCTCGATTTACATCAATATATCTCAGATTAGCAGTTTATCTCTTGGGCCCTAGCTAGCAATCTAAAACTGCTGTAATATTACTGGAACATTGAAGTGGGCCGCCTGCGGCTGAACTCCCATAACGAGCGAAAATGATGATAAAAGAAATTATATTCAGATGCCAATGCAAGATTGCAACCATCGATCTTTGCTAGTAGATCATGGTCTTTTGTGAGCTACAAGTTTTTTCATCACATCAAGGTGCTGACAAGAGAGATGACTGGATCCTCTGCTTCATCTCTTGAGCACCACTCATTTGTTCTGTCTGTATGAGAGGATAAATTAGGTCAGAGAGAAACAATGTAACAAAATAAACATATCCACATGCATGATTAGATTCGTTTACATATAGGCACTAAGTTACAGAATTTATCAATATTATATTCATCTCTAGCTAGGTTAAGAAAACCAACAAAGCTCAATACGTCAATGCGTTGCAAAGTAGATTTGTGGCCCCCTTAATTATTTGCTATGGACATTAGCTCTTTTGTTGTCTTAAGAAGTACTACTGCTGTATTTTCTAGAGTTTTAGTGTGTTAATTAGTATTAGTAAGAATACTCAGATATAAATACTCCATCCGTTTCAGAAGGTAAGGTGTTTTGGTTTTGTTGCAAGTTAATACTACAAAAGAGGAGTTTAATGGTGGATTTAATAAAATTAATTTGTGTGCTATAAATGTTGTTTTGTTTCTAAATGCTTGATCAACTTAAAGATATTTAATTTAGTAGTACAAAAGCAAAACACATTCTAAAATGGAGGGAGCATATATACTTGATCAATAAGTCTAGGCGCCATACGCACAGAGACAGAGAGACAGAGAGACAGATATATAGACATCCTATTCCTTTTCTTTTTCCTCAAATGGTATATCCTCATTTATATTTTGGGGAAAAAAGCACATTTTTAAGGAAGATATTGAAGGCTTGAATCCGACAAGTTCTCCACCTCATTAATTCTTACAGAGGAGGAGGAGGGGTGCAAACTGACAAAGTGAATATATTGGCCATTTGTGAAATATGTAGGATCTGTGTCGTTTGTCTCGTTTCTGTATATGCGAAAAAACACATTACTTTTAATGCATGTGTGTGTGTATATAAGTTATTTTCCCAATACAGAAAGTAGACCGCGACAAATGAAAGTAACATGAGTATAAAACCTGGCCTTGCTGGCATTGTCTGGTCCTTGTATTACGTGGTAATCTTATCCTTCGATATAGTTAATCTAAAGCCTATACACGTCTAGAGCCTGCCTCGAGCAAAAAAAAAAAAAAGAGGTAGATATTAAACTGGTATTGGTTTCTCTGAAATAAATAGAATGTTGCAGTGACGGAGCTAGTAATTTTATTTGTGGGGTCAATTATCGTTTTTTAATATTTTAGTGGGATCATTTACACAAAATTTAATGGATTTAAATGAAAAAAAGAGTATTCACAAGGGTGTTAGTGAAAAAGCTATCGGGTCAGCCGCCCCCACAGCTTGTAATATAAATAGCTCCGCCACTGGTATTTTATACTTCCATCAAAAGTATAAAAATAAAATTAAATATATAAATAGTTTAATTATTTTCTTGAGGGGAAAATACTTTTACTGGTCTCAATTATTTCTCTGTTCGTATATTTTGGGCTTGGAATATGTTGCTCGAAGATCTCAGGGCTGTGCTTGTGCATGAACAATCGACGACCTATGCCATGCTGCATTACTGCCCATAAACAGGCAAGTATATCACAGGAAGCTTTCGTCTTCTAATTGTTTATTAATGTCTCTTTTACGATCAAACCAGTAATTTCTTCACCCAGTCCTAATCAGTAAAAACATTATTGTTCCATCTTACACTTTGTCCATTTGAAGAAATTCTCATCAAAATATTTTGAACTAGTTATATTCTAGCCAATTTAAAGTTTCTTTCCAGCAAATTTAATGGTAGGCAGAGCATGGTGCAGAGGTCGATCAGGAATTCTCTTCCATATTATCAGGGAAAAAAAACAAATAAATGTCAATTTAGAAAGACGAGACAGCCTGTCCTATGTCCTTTAATTTCTTACTGTAGTTAGAAAATGCTGATACGATAGTCAATAGTCGTGATTAATAGCTGTTGGTACATGGTACGCATCAACATAAAGAAGATTAGTATAGTGGAAGAAGCTAGCTAGCTAGAGACACTGTGTTTAAGCAGGAATATTAGACCAGAACCTTGATTTGGCCTAAAAATTGTCCCCAACAAATTCCCTCTATTTGTAGGCCAGCGGAAAATTAAATTTTATATTGGCCTAAAAATTTCGGCACATGTTAATTAACTTATATTATCTATTTAATTTTCGTGTGAAAGAAATGCATGTGTATATGTAACACTATAGCTTGCGACCTATTCATTCATAGCAATAAGTTCAACCCAGGGTTCATGATTTGATATTTTATTCCTCCATGTAAACGTTTTATTATGTATGGGCAAAAAAAAATGTTATCTTCTGGATCTTCAGAATAAAAAAGTCATGTGAAAAAAGTACTACTATCTATAATGCTCCATAGGAAAATACGGCTTTTGTGAATATCTTCTGACTTCAAAAGTTTGAATTAGCGAAGTCTCCTAAAGCATCAAATACGCCACTATCTTGGTCAGCAAAGTCCAGCAACAAAAGCAAATTAATTAAAGCAGCCGCAAATCAAACAGGACGCGACGACCATTTGACATTCATCGACGACTACCTTCCCCCCCCCCCCCCCCCCCAAAAAAAAAAACAAAACAAAAAAAAAATCAGTTGCTGACCAGTTCAACTAGTTAGTCACCTAGGACAAACAAATATTGTTTGGTAATAAAATCATACAAATAAACCCTCACATCCCAGGTTAATTGGAGTCAGCATCCTTGGGTCACTCACATGTGTCACTCTCGTGACGTCATCCCGGTGACGTCAGCACAGTAACACGTGCAACAATTGCAACCGTGTGAAAGGATAAGTGCCAAAGTGGACCACTCAGAGATTGGTAACAGCATGAATGTGGAGGACATAATGATAGAGAGGGGATCAGGGTAGTGAAAAATGTGACATGTTATTGTGTTTGGTACCTCCACGAACATGGTGTGGACGATGGTGCCGTCGACGGCGGCGACGCTGGCGGAGACGACCTTGAGGCGGAGCGACACCACCGCGTGGCACACCTTCGCCATGGCGCCCCTCGTCTTCGCGCAACGTATGCTCACCGCCACCGTCTTCTCGCCCACCTTGGAGACCTGGAGCTGTGGATCGGAGGGCCATGATTGTGAGGTTTGAAGGATTAAACCTTCAATTTTTTAAAAGAAGTAATACATTTTTAATTGACGAATACTCCGTACCGAAAGAGACCTCGGTCAGATAACCAGCTAAGTTGGAAACGCACTAATCAGAAGAGTTGACAATTAGGATGGACCGTAAAAGTCCTCTGTTTCTTTTGTTTCTACCTCAAGGATTTGGAGAGGGGGTGAGGATGCCACGCGGAGGGCGCCGCCGCCACCGTCGAGCGGCGGCGTGCTCCGCAGCTTCTTCATACTCGGCATGGTGACGCCACTGTCGTCGACGTCCTCGACAACGGTGGCGGCGACGGCGGCGGCGGACTGGAGGACGGATATCTCGTCGAGCAGTTGCCGCTCCTCCTCCTGCAGCTTCTCGATGTGCGCGATGGCGTCCCTCACGATCGACGCCTTGTCCATCTACCACACCCAAACACAAGCGAACTCTCATGATCTCATCTCATCAGAAGTGCAATTAATTCACTTGAGATCGACTGACTAATTGATTCACTAAATCAATCGATTAATCAGCTAAATTAAACCTTGGTGATTTTGGGGACGACGGCGCGAAGCGCGAAGAGCTTCTCGTTGAGCCGCTTGCGGCGGTCCCGCTCCATGGCTATGTTCTTGCTGCTCGCCGCCGCCGACGCCACCGCCGTCGAGCACGAGTTGACGACGTCCGGCGAGCTCGAGTCGGCGTAGCGAGACTGAGAGGTATACGCGTACAGCTCGGACAGCGACTCGTCGTACTCCTTCTCCACCATCGCCGGCGTCGCCGGCGGCGCCGCCGGGCCGTACATGCCGCCGCCGAAGCCGTCCATCAGCAAGCTAATCAACCAAACAAAATCCGTCAGTACAGAATTGGAGTCGGGTCGTCGTCGCCGGCGGGCAGCGGCGGAGGAGGGAGACGAACCTGTCGGCGACGGCGAGGTCGAAGATGTGAGGCGTGTGCCAGTAGAGGTCGAGGAGGACGCCCATGTCCGCAGCTGCCTCCATTGGAGTAGGGGGGAAGTTAATCAGGTAGGATATAGTCGTATAGCCTATAGCAATTAACTATTAGCAATATTTTCCTCCTTTTTCTTGGGTCTAATATGTCATGTGTGTGTGGTGGTTTTTTCTTGCACAGGGAGAGTGAAGTATAATTTTGGCTTTATTCTCCAAAGTCTTATGCTTCACTAGCTAACCACCAGTGGTTTTGCTATGCTAGCTGAAGTGACTACTAGTGACTAGTGAGTGTCGCCAGCTATAGCTCTCATGCTTTTTATATTACATGGAAGGTAGGCAAGCATGGAATAGTGAGGAGTGTGGATGATGCTGTTTGTTTGTTGGGGTTTGTGTGGTTGGTGTTAAAGTCATTACCGCACAAAGCTTGAGGCTCAATCATGGTGAGCATCTTTGTGGTGCTCTATGCTTACAGCCTTGGAGACAAAGAGGGGAAAGACGAGGGATAAGAAGAGGGAAAGCATATGGAATTGCATGGTCCACTTAATTGGGAGAGGCTTTGCTACAACAAGGCTGTGTGTGTTTGCAAGGACCAGCGTACGTCTCCCAAGCTCCCAGCTAGCTTTGTGGATCAATGGCACTAGTACCAAAACCATTTCGAGAGGGCTGTTAGGTCATTCCTAACCAAATGCTAACTAAGATGGTGTCCATAGCATTAAATTAAAATGAGAAAATAGAAGAAAAAATCAGGTCTTGCATGAGACATGGTTTCTGCACAATATCCAAGACATCATGTGAGATAAGCAGCATTAAATTTAAATATGGAAAAGTGGTGTTTGCATTAAAGAATAGTGTCTAGTAGGGCAAGTTTTATAGTGGAGATGAGTGCCACATCTAATTTAAACCATGTCATCTTCTCATTAATTAAGAGGTAACAAGTACAACATGCCACCTCTAGTACACAAACCCCAATATTAGTTTACTCTCACATCATCTTATATTTTTCTTAAAGATTGTGTGGAGGTTGCCCCTTGCATGAGAGGTGGCTCATTCTCTCTCTCCTAACTTATCTCCTCCAACTCATCACCTAATCCTATGTGGTAAATTTAGGGGCAACATGAAGGGGCTTATATAGTACTTGCCCATACTAGTTTCTTGATGATGTACAGTTTGTGGAAACTATGTCTAGTATCTTATGTTGGGAATGGCCTTAAATTAAACACATTTCTAGAGGCCTTCGGGCATATCCGCCTTTAATAAATACACTTATGGAAAAAGACTATATATCAATGCAGGTGAGCCATTTTCCGAAGAATTTTTATTTTTATTTTTCAACTTTTTATTTTTTAAATTTAAAAATATGTCCTTCTAAAACTTATTTTCAGAATCTGAACCTTTTGGTTATGCAAGCCAGTCTGACGTGGTAAAACAGTACGGATATGTCACACATAGCGGGCGCGATAATTTTATCCTGCCACGCCAGCGAGAGTAACATAGCCAAATAACGCTGCAGTACTAACCAGACTGGCATGACCAAATAACACTGCCACGCTAGCTGTCCAGGCCAGTGTGACGGTATTGTTTTGCCACTCTAGCTGTCCAGGCCAATGTGACGGTATTGTTTTGCCACGCTAGTCCGGTTGGCGTGGCCAAAAGATTCACATCCTATAAGTAAGTTTTAAGGGTTTATTTTTAAACTTAAAAATTCAAAAAGTTCAAAAAATAAAAAAAATCTTTTCCGGACCATAAAACCGTATGATTTTCAGAAACGTTTATAAATAAATTTCTTATAGTATCGTTAAATTTAGTTCTCAACGTTGTAATTGTTAATTGTTTTGTTTGTGCCATTCAATAATTATCACAGATCCTTAATCTATTCAGTCCTTCAGGCAGGGAAAAAGAAAACAGAAACACGAAACTCTTCGTACTCCATATATATGTTTGCCACTTACACATGTAGATAAGTATAATAATATTGTTCTAGCCTCACATATTACCATGACATCTCTACCAGGGACGAGTCAAGCTCAAACTAGGGTTGTGTGGTGACAGAAACCACGAAAAATTGAACAAACTTTATCAGCATATTAATTTTTTATTTTTATTTTAAATTTGGTCAACATACTAAGTGCGGTGTTACCACACGGCTATGACAACTCCAACTACCATGGTAACTGCGAGTTAATCAATAATAAAGAAAACCTTAAATCAATATATCTTACACCTAGAATGCATTGTTCGAATCAATCCTCAGACGGATGTTATATGTGGGGAACACGACTTCTATTGTGGGCAGTACGCGTGGGCAGTACTTACCATTGAACTTCTTAGATTTTGTGTTTTCGAGCCTCAATACTATTGTACGTGTTTATCTCAGCATCTCGGAGCAACTACTCGTAGTGCAATATATATCATTCGCATGTATAAAGTATAAACATAGCACAATTTGATACACACAAATTAATTCATGGAGCATCTTTACTCATCTTGTGGTGCTCAGTTTACAGCCTTATTGCCTTAGAAATAGAGGAAAAGAAAGGAAAGCATGGACAGGGGAGGCAGGGCCCACTAGGGAGAGACTTGCCTACAAGCCTCAGTTTGCAAGGATTAGCATCCCAATTGGCTTTTTGGATGAATGCCACTAATAAAAAACCATTTTCAGTTAAACATATATTGCAGAGGTGGGCGGCATATCCTCCTGTAACAAGAACACATCTAGAAATAGGTTATCTATGCATGCAGGCACAAGGTTGCCCGTGAAAACGATTTTCTGAACACTTAAACTATGTAGTTTTCTAAAATATTTTTATAAATAAATTTATTATAGTATTATTTTAAATTTATTTTTCAACTCTGTAATAGTTAATTCATTCATTCGTACCTAAAAAAAATTCTCACAAACCATTCATCTATTTAGCCACTCTGCATAAAGAAGTGTAATAATATGTCCCCACAAAAAAAAAGAAGTGTAATAATACAGCCGTTCTAGCCTTGCCAAATTCCATGAGTTTCACTGCTATGAATGTCCCTACCCTGCTAATTAACTTTTATGTTTTCTAGCCGCAGTACTATATATGATTGTGTTGTCTCTAAGTCTCAGGACGACTACTCATACAGTAATTAATACATATATATTCAAATGCATAAACACAACACGATTCATACACATGTTAATTTATTCATATGTTTCCAAGTAAAATGTAATATACTGAACATTTTATTCTGTTTACATGAAATGGATGTGATCTATGAACTCAATTGGAATTTGCAATATGATAATTTTGTTTAAGTACTTTTATATTTTTAAGAAAAGCCAACCAATCCGTAACTGCTGCTTGTGGGGGAATCCTTTACACATTAGTCCTGTTCGGTTAATCCCTCCCACAAGAGAATTTAAGATAATTTGAAGAAAAAATATTCCATATAGATTGAGGTATTGGATTAATCCTCTTCAATACGCTCCGGTATCCTTCTTCTCCTGGGGATTAACCGAACCGGGCCTTAAAAGAGAGAGGTACTGGTACAATTTCATGGTCAGGTCGAGCCGTCGAGGCATCGAATAAATCAGGCATACGAATAAACATCGTTTTCACCGGCTGCCTAGTTAGTCTCCCAGCCTATGCATGGATGCAGGATGCATATGTAGCACTGTGCTGTAATTACCTCCCTGTCGTCCGAGTCCAAATCAGCATGGCCCTTTCCTTGGTTTCGCATTGCATTCTTGCAGGTGGCTGCAGATCAGGATCGATCTCGCCCGAGTGTGACGTCCCCGTTGTTTGCAACGAGTGACGGGGTCTCGTTTGGTTCTCTCCTTGTGGAAGAGCCCTCCTCTGCTTTTGCTTGCTGGTGTATATCCCCCTGTCCCAGAAAGAGTTCGAAATCCTAACTATAAACTTAGACACGCCCGTGTTCAGGTTTATATATAAGTTAGAATTTATTTTTTTAGATGATGGGTGTATATGTTTGCTGTTTTATTTTAGTGGAGAAGTATTTTCTTTTTTTTTGGCGGGAGAAGTATTTTCATTTCCTCCTCTGGCCAAATGTTAATGCTATGGTTTGTATGTGGAGCTGAAGGCGGCGAGACATTCATTTTGTCACGGTATAGTATGTGGTATGTGTGTACCAGGGATTGGAGCAAAAACTATCTGTGATTAAGTTATCGAGAAACAATACTTTAACTATAAATGTAGCATAAAAGTACTATATGTCACTATTTTCTTTTAGAAAGTATAGACATGTTTGGTTGTATGTCATTTCAAAAGTGGCATTCATATTTCGACCTCTGTTGCCTGACATTCACTAGAAGGCCTCATCCTGAGCTCTGTCAGACCACTGTCACCTTACTTCCTGATCTAGCCACCCATTGTCGTCACCCTCCGTGGCAGTCTCCAAGCCGTTGTCACCGGCAATGGACCCTGCTCCTCCGTGACTAGAGACCATCGGCGATGCCCTCTCCCCGGTCAGTGCCACCGGAGTACTACACGCTACTATAGGAGGCTCCCATGTCATCCTGTCGGCTAACTTCGCCTTCATGCCTTCAGCTCCATCTTTGCTCCTCCCTGCTGCCGCTGGGTTCGCACCTCCCAGGTTGCTCTGCACCATTGTAGAAGCTTCACCCTAGCTAGAGCACTGCCCACCATCCTATCCGTTGTCCTTGGCCATTGGTCTCCTGATCATGCTCAGCTACTCCACTTGGGCTCTAGAGCTCCTCTCTCTACCTACCTTGACTACAGCAATACACGTGTGGAAAACAAATAGGAGGCAGTTCCTCTCCGGTGGCCATCCTGAAAGTTGCCAGATTTGACTGGCTAGAGGCAGGGATGAAAACGGCTCCGAAACGGATAGAAACTAACTCTACCATTTCCTTTTTTTAATGAAATCCTGGATATGAAAAAAGAATCAAATATATAGGGCGAATACAAATCGGAGCGAATATGGTAATGAATATTTTTTGGAATGTGAAAAATTCTAACGAATAGATGTAGCTCATTATTTTTTTGAAACAATAAATATATATTTCTATTTTTTTATCAATTAATAATAGTACAACTAGTTGTACACTTCATTTTATATGAGAACTTCTTAACTAAATTCATCTATAACCGAAACTGTAAGTATGGCATGACCTAATAAAAAAGTATTTGTTACGGATGAATATTTGAAGCAAACATTTGGACATTTAAATTATATCAAATAAAAGTGTTGTCAAAATAGTAGATCTGATTGAGAGGTACAATTTTCATTATAAAGATTATCTCTTATCTGAGTTCACAGATGCAAAGGATGTATTTATATTTGAAACTGACGCTAATACGATCAGGGTCATTAGTGTCCGTTCGTAGATAAAACCGACCACGAATGAGGCACTTATTAGTGCAAGTTCATGGTTGGAAGTGGCACTGATAATCCCGGTCCAAAATTTGAAAATTTTTTGCCACTAAAAATTCTTTCTAGTGTCGGTAAGGCCTAGGAGTGGATAGCGAGCCAGCTTGGCTCGGCTCGGCTCATTATCCTAACGAGCTAGAAGCCTAGCTCGGCTCGGCTCATTTGAAAGTGTTTGGAGAGAATTTTAGCTAGAATCTCCCCACCCAGGGAAATAAAATGTGCGGGCGTGCCAGTGTACTAAGTACACAAAAATAAAATAGACAAAGGAAAATGTATTTATTATAATTCTCATGGAATTACAAAAATACAAAATCCTTAGTCAAATGCGCTCCACAGCCCATCGGCGAGGTGGATCTGACTTGGCGATTATGTTCTCCTGGTTCCCGGGGTCTCGGAAAATACCCGGTTAATTACTCTCGCGAGACACCTCCGATTAAGCTGCGCTGGTCGTCGTCGTCGGTCTTCGCTTCACGTTCTCCCATGCATGATTGTGATGGTGGTGATGATGTAGATGATGTAGATGTGCGTTCACGGCCTCATCGGTCCGTGCGTCGGTGTTGGTGACGTCGCCTACACATAGACTCCGCCTGCCGTGCCGTTCAGCCTCGTCGGTGGAGGTAAAGATGGTGCTTGTAATGGAGACTAGCATGGCATTGGTCGTCGGTAGAGATGCCAAGCTTGTCGTCACTGGCGATGGGGTAGCATCGCCCTTCTACTCTCCACGGCACTGGCCGACCATCATCATGGTACAGGAGTTAGCCTTCTGATCGCTGCAGCACATATTTAGTATTGAGCGGTTTTTTAGGGGATGTTAGGGGCATAGCCTAGCCTGAGAACGATGAGACGCGTTCTAGGAACTGGGTGGCCCTCTTGTATATGCCCCGACAATCGGAGCCAAACCCAAATTATGTTGGGTTGCCTCCGATCGTAGTGGCTTGACTCGGGAGTGTGCCGATAACGGCCACGAAGAAGCCATCATGTGTATGGGCGCTGCAGAGTGACAGAGACACCGGTGGACATACCGAGCTCGTGATCACTAGACGGTGAGGTGAGTATTCATGTGAGGAAGACGCTGGTGGTGGCGATGAGTCGGAGGACTTCGCCGGCAGTAGTCGAGCAGCGGACAGTGGTGCATATGCATGAATATATATATACAAGGAATTCGTCATTGAACAGACGAGGATGGCGAGCGTGACGCCGTCGTCATTGGCATGAGGATATGACTCCGGCAGTGACAATGGACGCGAGGTCCTCAGCAGCCGACGGTGATGCCAAGCACGTTTGTTAACAGCCGGCGGCTCCAAACTTGCACATTGGCGACGAATGCATGATTGGCGCTGGCAACGATGACAAGGCCGGGCTTCTCATTGGTGGAGAAACAATCTGCACGGGCGACGATGACCAGGAACAAGTTCGCCATTGGTGACAGCCGCGAAGATAAATGTATGCCAATGATCGATGAAGAAGACGAGGATACTTCCGGTTTGTGGACGAGATCACATCACCGGCGTTGATGACAGTCATGAAGACGCCCCGATGTGAGGGTCTGAGGCGACGGCGATGAGTCGACAATCATCATCGAGCGGTCAAGGCCGGTGAGCATGACACCGTAGCTGTTGGTATGAGGATGATCCCGATGTGCCGAAGCGAAAGCGTCGTGGACGGATGGCACGACGACCTCGGCCAGCTGAAGTGAAGGGATTGTGGCTGGACTTGGCGCCGACGTGTGGGCACCAAGCAATGGCGCTCCAGCGTTCTCCTCGGGCCGCTCGACAATTGTAACGTGAGGAAGATTGTAGCGCCGGCGACGGTGAGGTGTTGGCCACGTCGCGAGGTAGAGGCTGCCACTGCCGCCAGCACGGTAAGGACGTCTAGCATCTTGATGACGGCACAGTGCCAAGATGCGTCACGGGCAGCCGGAGTTTCCGACGGGATGGAGCGGCACAACCTCGGGCGGGGTGGTTTGACGGCCATCTCCCACAGCGGCTTGATATGGCAGCGATCTCCACCGGGATAGCACGTATTTCATCATCTTGGACGGTGTCTCAGGAACTCGGACATGCAGCAGCTGTGACACCTCGTCTCGTCGCCATCTCGTGTGCATGCCTGAACTGAACAGAAAGATAAGAAAAATAAGGAGAGGACTCAAGAAATTGTACCCATGGCGATGGCTTCCTGATCGTGTGCGGCTCTCCTCCACGTTCCACCCGGCCGCCACCGACGCGTTCCGCCTAGCCGCCGGCGTGAAGTGCCTAGCTTCTCTTTGGGAAGATGGATGGTCGGATGAACGATGATGTGTAGATGGCTGTGTTGGCTGAGAGTATAGATGGATGTGTGGTGGTGTCTCGATGGGAGTCGAATTTGTATGGGTGTGTGACAGTGTGTGTTGCTATGAGTCCTCCTCTCTTCCTCTTTCTCTCGTGAGTCTCTCTGTCTCCCCCTTTGCTCTGTGAAATGGCTGGTTCTTTTATAGCGTGAAGGGGATGCAGTTCCCTGCCCAGTGCATGCATGGCTCACATATGGATGGCAAGCCAATCAGTTGATTCTACTATTTGCAATTCCTTCCATATGTTATGATTTCTTCCAATTAGCCAGGATCATACTCAATATGATTCCATCCAAATTATTCCGGGACGATCAACTTTCCGAACCGGCGTGATGCGGAGCAATTAGTTCCTTGTATTCGTATACGCGTGCACGCTGCATATGGCAAGGATTCTCTAGACAGAGCTACATTGCCTTTATATTTCTTGAGTTTCTATGCAAGCACGTACATGGTTTTCCATGCAAGCAATCCAAGCAATCCACTGCCGGCAAATCACGTGATTAGTATCCTCTAATGACGATGCTACAGTGCCATGCTTCCACTCAGATTAATAAAAAGAAAATTCATATTTGCTTCCTTCCATCGTACAACTATATATAAAAAAAAAGGTTTACAAAATATCATCGAACAGAAAGCTCGAGCCAGCTCGTTAGGCTCGCGAGCCAGAGCTAGTATGCAACAGAGAAGTAGATTACGCAGCAGCAAGATGAAATGTCTCCAAAATTATCTGAGAAATTATCAAAATATATAAGAAAAAGTTTACAATCTCCCATCAAGAAACTCTAACACAACAACACCGAAGTCTTTCACCACGAAAAGCAAAATCAGAAAAGCCTCCTACTGTGACAGAGAAGTAGAGAGCAGAAAGCATCCTTTCGTTTCTTCATGCTCCATCATCCATGATCATGACTGACAAGGATGCATGGCCGATGGCAACACAGGATGGAGACAGGGAGCAGCGCTGGTGCGGCACGGAGCGGCGCCGGTGCGGTAGGGCGTGGCGAGGGATGGACGCAGGGGAGTAGCAGCGCGGAGGCGTGGAGGCGCAGAGCAGCCGACGGCGACTCGATCTGGATTGGAGTTTGGAGATTGATGAGAGGAAGGGGAAGCGATACTTATCTGTTCGGTAGACGCATGCACGGGGGACTAATGTAGTTGGGCTGTCATGGGGATTTATATCTATGTGTAAGCTCGTTAAGGCTCGCGAGTTGCTCGCGAGACAGCTCAGCTTGTTTCAAAACCGTAAAGAGCCGAGTCGAGTCGAGTCGAGCCGAGTGAACTAACGAGTCACGAGCTTTTCATCCAGCCCTAGTAAGGCCTCATCAATGCCAGTTTCTCCCATGAATCGATACTGATAAAACCCATCACTTTAGACCGTAGGCTGTGTTTAGATCCAAAGTTTGGATCCAAACTTCAGTCCTTTTCCATCACATCAACCTGTCATACACACACAACTTTTTAGTCATATCATCTCCAATTTCAACCAAAACCTAAACTTTGCACTGAACTAAACACAGCCTATTTAGATCCAAACTTTGGATCCAAACTTCCAACTTTTTCCATCACATCAACCTGCCATACACACATAACTTTTCAGTCACATCGTACCAATTTCAACCCAAACTTTCAACTTTGGAAGTAGCAATAGAAAGGAACAAATGATAACAATAGAAAACGATGACCAACTGGAAGGAACAGTAGTGGACTTATATATTTTTACTCTTAGGTGGTGTCAACGCCAAGGATAACAATAGAAAACGATGACCATATGCCTACCGCAACTTTAAATTATGTTTGAAAATTATTTTTTTTTTGTTGTAGCTTAATTATAAGCCAAAAAAAAACAAATGATGAGAGTTTTATCATACTCAAGTTGTTACTGTGACTGCGAGCTATGTAGTTAAATGATACAGTACAGTAGAATCCGGAACAACGGGTTAAGCTTCCATTTCGGAATGTAATAGTATGTTTTAGTTTTGTCATAAATCAAACATCCTTAAGCAAGCAAATAGAAAACTATAGTGATGTTTATAACACCAAATTAATTTTATTAAATCTATAATTAAACATATTTCACGGTACCAAATCGTTTCCGATCGTTCGATCAAACAATGCATATCCTGCCTAGCTAGATGCAATGATCGTAAACGATTTGGTACCGTGATCGAGGTACCGGTATCTCGAGGTAGTTTTTCCTTAGACCGGAGCAAATCTCTTTTTTATAATATATTTGTTTGGCATTGGAAATATTACCACTTTTCTTTTTTATAAATTTCGAACACATTTGACTTACGACAGAACCAAATAATGTGAAATGGTGAGAGTAGCATTGTAGAGCTGGTACTATAAAGACCATCTTGAAATATTGACCACGAAACGGATAGTTGCAAGATGTATAACATCCATGTTCGCATGGGACTTCATGATACACTTTTGAGCTTGGCAGCTAGCTATGATACACTTAAGAGTGGCTAGGAATAGAATCTATGCGTGGAATAAGCCACAAGAAAAGGGAAATTGAAGTCCAAAGAATCTATTCCTCGGTACGACGTTGACGTGAAGGTTTGTGAGTTTATTTAATTAAACAAATTGAGGAGGAATATGCCTACCCAAATGAGAGCACTCCAACGTTCATGGGGTAACATAAAAAACACCAATAATCCTCTTGATGCGTATATATGCCTTTACTTTAAAGAAATCATTAAGACGCGCAATGCCAAATGTTTACTTCACTAGTACAAAGACAATTTACCAGACGAGCCAAAAGTGATTTTCGCGTGCGGACATCTGGCCTTCTATCAGCAAGCGTATGCCAAAATCGCTATTTTTCCATCCGGGTGTCACATCTGCACGCTAAAATAGGATTTGCATGTGGGTGCTTATGTCGTCCGCACGTAAAAATAAAAATCGGAAAAAATCAGAACCCTAGCCGCCGCCTCCGGTCTCCTCCCGCGACTACCAGATCCGAGCAGCGCCCCCGCCACTCGCCGGTGGCCGAGACGTCCGTGGCCTGCTGCCCATCGCGAGGTTGGCAGAGGCAGATTGGCACGCCGTTGGCCACTCCCCGCTAACCGTGGATCCGGTCGTCGAGGACCCAACGGCGACATTTGGTCGTCACAGGCCCGAGGCCCGAGCCACCCACTGCCACCGGCCACACCCTCCACCTACCGTCGGCTATGCTGCCCGCCACCCGCCATCGGCCGCTCCATCGGCCGACCGCGGATCCAGTCATCGCGGGCCTGACGACGGTGGATCCGGCCGTCGCAGGCCCGGCGGAGGTAGATCTGCCTGCCACTGAGCGTCCCAGGCCCGGGGCAACCGCTGCCGCCGACCGCGCCCGCCGCCTACTGTCAGCCGCATTGCCCGCCACCCACTGTCGGCCACTCCGCCCGCCTCCTGCAGATCCCATTGTCGCGGGCCCGGTGGAGGCAGATCCGCCCGCCACCGATTTCCTGAGGCCCCCCGGCGACGACCGGATCCGCCCGCTGCTGCCGGCTGCGCCGCTCGCTACCCGTCTCGTGTAGAGAAGGTGAGAGAGAGGAGGTAAGAGAGTGGAGAGAAAATAACAAGGAGAGAAGGTGAGAGCGAGATGAGTGGATAAGGATGAAAAAATTTGAGAAGATAACTCAGACTTTATTCGAATCCTGAAGAGGCCCACCTGTGAAAATATATTTTTGCGTGCGGACCCTTAAGAAGGCCTGCCTACAAAAATTAATTTTTACATATAACCCTCTAAGGAGCCGTATGTGAAAATCGAGGTCAATTTTTGTATACACGACTAGTTTCGATCCATCTATAACATAAAGACACTCTCGTCCAGAAAAATCATTTCTATAGTAGTGATTGTTTTGCTGTGGCCAATATTATCTCGAATTGATGTGATGGTATAGGTAGCCTAATGAAAACTAAAGCTAACATAATGGTACAATTTGTTAATTTATTTTGAACAGCGCATGAAAGAAAAAGTAAAAATTCACTATAATCACACTATTAATTAACCGCATAACAACTTCTATATAAAAACAAATCCCTCCGTCAAAAAAAAAACTCAACCTAGAGATGGATACGATATCTCCTAGTACAGCAAATCTAGACAATAACGTCCGATTTATTGTATTAGGAGGGGTCACATCTCATCCTAGGTTATAGTATTATTTTTGGGATGGAGGAAGTAGTGTCTTATGCATAAGGGAAACAAAGATATAGTTATATCCGGGACCGACAAAGATTGCTAGTGACAGTATCCTAGGCAAGATGCAATCCTAGGGATATAAATTCAGCAGCTTCCAGGAGGGAAAGGGTAAGCCTATTAAGATCAACCCAACACAAGAGATAACTGGAGCTGAGAAGCCAAGTCGCCAGTCACTCACAACACAACTTTTTACCACAAGCCCTGTAATTTGTAGTGTATATATATACACAGCTAATTAAGCAGGTTGTTACTATTATCTTGAGGGTGGACCGAACATATATAAAAATATTTTGTCTCTTGATTTGTCTCTAGGTGTGGATATGATGAGAGCCTACAAATCCCAGCCTTTACAAAAAGTAACCCTACATATACACGATACTACTGTTAAGAATTAAATCGACAAGAAAAGGCTAGGTAGAATTATTACAAATGAAAATATAGTTCATACTAATCCGTTTACTATTTGCGTGCACCGAAATAAATCACTGTTGTGGTTGCGTTATACTTTGTTCTTTTTGACAGACCTTGTGTGCACTATATGACATGCAACCTTTGCCGACGGTGAAATTACCATTGGCAATCCCAGAAAACTGTAGGGAATGCTGTAGCCGATAGTTTACGGTCGGGAATTCTCGGTCGGGAATGAGTGTGTCGGGGATTTGTCAACTCGCCGACGGTGATTCTATGTACCGTTGGCCATTAAATTTCCAACGGAATATTGCCGACCGTAAGACCGTCGGGGTTTCATGGATCTTTGGCCATTAAATTTCCAACGGAATATTGCCGACCATAAGACCGTCGGGGTTTCATGGATCTCTGTTACAATCTCGGTAACGGATTTTAGGATTCCCTACAGGACAATTGGATTCCCGACGTAATTTAGGAAGTTTATTTTGAAAGTTTTGTAGTAATGCAGTTTAAATATGAACAAGATTCATGACCAAACAAATATTGTGAGTTTTCTAGAGTTTTCTACTACTGAATCAGTATAGTAAAATTAGCCAAACATTTGGCTTAATACAAATAGCTTTCTTAATGAATCTCAAGCTAATCAGTTGGAATGAATGTCAAGAATATGACTTCAGCCATGCATAGCATCATCATGATCGTCATCATAATACTCTCCATTATCATCAACATGATCAACACCATAGTCTCTAACATCATCATGAACAGAACCACCATCTCCATGATTTAATTCACATGCTTTTCTTTTTGAGGAGCTTGATGCACCATACATTGAGCTTGATGACAACTGTTCATTCATAGATAAAATTCACCCAGAAGTCAACTTCTATAGTACTGTCAATACACAAACATTTAACCAAGATTTTACTCCTAAAAAATTGTGATTCATATCATCAATTCATAACATGTACAGACTATAGAAACTGATGGAAGCAACAGGGAGCATCAAAGTCAATGGGAACATTAGAATTTGCTAGCATAAAGTGCATTCAAAGCAGTACAATATTTTCTATTGTTCTCCCATGATTAGACATACATAAAGTTAATGTTCTTAGTCCATATCAGGTTGATAACGACCTCAGTCAGCATGTTGTGTAATCCAGGAAAGCACAGGTGAAATGATAGGGATCAACTCTAAGAGTACAACTATTATAATTTTGCGAACATAATTATTACCGGCATCAGAAGTACAAAGCATATGATTTCTTCTAAAAAATGTGTATAGAACACCATTCACAACATAAAAGATAGCATAAAGATACTAGTCCATTTATGTACACAACCAATCTAGCATCAGGGCATATGATTTCTTCATAAAACTCTGTATACCATAGTTATTTCTTTTATTACCTTCCCAGGAGGTTTGTTACAGAACAATGCCCTTATGTCAATTGGAATAATATTCGCCATAGCCTGTAACATATATTATATAGATATATATATAAGAACTAGGCTCAAAATAAATATGACAAGCTATGTAAAGAGAAACAAACCTCGAGTACACGTTCAACACCATCACACCACTCAGTACCAGCTTGTAAATCAGGTTGCATTAATCCGCTAATGTCCATCCCAATTTTCTCAGCAAGTGCCTAACTTATGTAAAAATGTTTCCTTTATTGAGTATCACTTGGAAAAACAAATCACTTGCCTAAGTAAAGGATTTGATCATACCTGAAGAACACGCTCAACGCCAGCACGCCACTCAGGGGTCAACTCCATATGCCAAAGGGAAGTTCTTGTACTTGACACACCACTAGTTTGTGAGTTTGGGTGAGATCTTTTCCTGGACTTGATAGAATCAGCATCACTTGTACTGACTACACTATCTCCCATTGCAAATCTCCCATGCGGCAGGCCTAGAAATATAATTTAGACAAATAAATTGCTAAGAAAAACATATAGTAGCTATATATAATGTAGCAAGGTTAGGAATGAAAAGACACAAGCTACACATATCAGCCCTGAACTACATAATTTTTATACAACATAAATGAAACAGGAACAATTGTAATTAATTCTATACACATTTAGAATTACTTGCACTACAGTTAATTGAGTTGATTATTACCTGATATGTCATGTACAACTGCATGATCTATGTCTAGATTCTTCGCTTGCCAATCTTCACCGTATTTCTCTCTCATTGCATTATCATATTTTGCCTTTTAACAAAAAAAGATGTTCAACATTAGCTAAAGTCTTGGTACAGATCCTACAAAAATGACAAATTTCAAGAATTCACAAAAGATAACAAGGGAAACTAACCCAAAAAACATTAGTTTTCTCACAGCAGAGCCCTCTTGGCCCGTCATGTTCCATTCGGTGCTGATGATGCCATGCTCTTGCCTACCCAGGATCAACTCCATTTTTGGTCTTCTACATAATTTGTTCACAAAGACAACAAAAACACATGTGAATGCCAACTATTGCAGAACAAATTATTTTGTACTAAACAAATTATTCTGAAAAATGTGACAACAGTGTGGATAAGGAGCCATACAAATTAAGAGAAAGTAGAAAACTTACTAGGAATTGTTGTGTCCCTACTAAGCCACGCGATGCGCTACGATGGTATACAGTGTTACCTCCTGCCAACCGATTCTCCTTGCCACGCATTGACATCTTCCTGAAACTTGGTGTACTCCAGTACATGCATAACGCACGCCATGCAGCTTCAGTGGCAAAGTCTTTTGGTTTCACAGCAATCAATTCCTCTACTTTTGGCCATAAGTTACGTTCCTCATCCTCTTCTTCTAGGAAATTCTCTTTCTCGTAAACCTTTTCGAAGGCCTCCCTTTTAATTTCACACAGCATCTGTCTTACCAAATTCTTCATATTATCATCAAGTACTTGGTCAACCTCTCGTAAGTTCACACCAGGAGCTAATCTAAACCGAAGCTATAAGACAAAATTAATACATGTTATACAAAAATCATACATGTTATACAATAAGAATCTGAGGGCAGCAAAATAATGTGAATTTGAAATACATAATGAATTGCAAAAGCTTACCCAAAACTCCCGCTTGACTATTGAGGCTGCCGATGGTGTTTCCTCGTCCTTTGACAATTTGTAATCTTCTCATCTCTTAGCAACCCTCTTCTGCCCTTTAGGACCTACCAAATCTGGGTAGAACAACTTCAGTAAAGCTCCTAGGACTGGAGCTACTCTTCTCGAATTCAGAAAAGGATGAACTTCCCACTCCCTGTCGATATATAAAATAAACATGTCAATATGCACCCAATGTCTATTACCCTGAACTAATTTTCACTAGTAGAATGAAATGAATAGACGAAGCATCTCTGTGCTTCATAAGGGGAAAAAAAGACAATGTTGATATATCAAACTACATCTTGGTAGTACATTAAAAATCATCTACAGAATGGGTAAGGCTATGAATGAATGACGTTTTTCTCATTATGAATCCTGGTTTTTTCTTCCTATAATTTGCTTTCTGCAAGATTTGTGCTGCTAGCTGCCTCCTATTTTATGGAAAAACATGGCCTGAAAGATTTCAAGATCCGCCTTATATCTGAAAAAAAATTGGAGGTTTGTTCAGCTCACTTACTTTCCAACTGGCTTGATAAGTGGCCTTTCATTCTCTGGCAATCGGTCACCAGCACTTGTCCTTTTTCGTGGTGCCTTTTGAACTGATGATGATAAACATGGTTCTTCTTTTGATGATGTTGAAGAGGGTCCTGCAGCAACTGAAGTGGTTGACTTTGGTCGATGACACAATCGTCCACTCATCCTGCATCACATTAGTTTTTTTTTAAAAAATAAAGATCTTGATATCTTGAACAGTACTATTGAATCAAAAGTCAAATATATTGTGAATATGAAATAACTCAACAAATATCATATTTCTATAACATTCAATAAGTTGCCATGCTAAAAAATGCTCAATAATTACCTAATGAACTTTCAGGAATATCCTAGTAATCATCATAGTCGTATTCTCCCCACACATTTTGTTCATTAATATGCTCATTGTCCTCATCACTATATTCATCAATAAGCATATCATTCACATGAAGCTCATCATCACTAGATAACTCATCTAAAGAGTCCTCTTCAGCACTTTGTGCTTCAATTGTTTCGAGATCAAGTGGATCAATCACGTCATCTGATTCATTCCTTGCTATAGTACCTTCATCAACCAAGTCCCCAATATCCACATTTAAAGCATCTTGCAGGCCATGCTCTTGAAAAAAATCATCTTCAGTGGATAGTTCATCCAAAATATTGGCAGCAAAGCTTCCCGGTGGTCGCATCTTGTAAACTACCATCCAGTCACACAAATCACTCCGATCAGATGGGTAATTCAAGTAAAATACTTGTGTTGCCTGATAAGCCATTGCAAAAGGGTCGAAATTTGATAGCCTAGAGGTGGACTTGACCTCTACTAAACCAAGATTTGGAATAGACTTCACACCATTGATAGGGTTGAACCAACGACATTGAAACAAAACTATTTCAATTTTTCGACCAGCATTGTAAGACAACTTGATTATATCCTCAATGACGCCATAATAATCAATTTCCTTGTTGTCTGAGGTGAAGGATGTCAAACAAACCCCTGTGTTTACAGTTCTCAATCCTGCATGGGATCTCTCATATTTTTCAGATCTAAATCGACAGCCATTAACGTCATATGAGTCATATGAGAAGGCACGTGGGCTGCAGCCAATAGCTAGGTTGCGCAAGTCATCATCCACACTTGGGTCTTTCTCTTGTGTAAGCACACACATTTCCTACATGGACACCTTGATGTCCCATCACTCAATGCCTCAGGTAATGAAAATGCATGCTCTACAAACTGATCTACCTCAGTAGCCCAGACTTGGCTGTATAACCTACCTTTCCGTTCTTTATACATCCAACTACGGTTTTCCTCCATATATGAAACTGAATCTTCAATTCATAAGTTAGTGTTCCCTATTAAAACTCATTCCTAGAATTAGTTCTAGGGCTCAATAAAATGTTAATGAAAGAAATATTATATGGTACTATAAGATTTTGAAGCACAACTATATTGACTCACTTGGAAAGGTAGCAGTGTTCTATCAGTACTTGATTTGGAAATAAACTTGACCTAAATGTTCAGCTGGAACCACTAGCTTTATTGACACATCACACTGGTTGATTTAAAAAAATAGAATATGCATTAAAGATATGCTCTACAAATAAATTTTGATTTAGATATTGAAAAATTAGTTTGTTAGATCTCTCAAGCAAACTCTGATTCTGTACAGTCCATCATTGCACAAGGTAAAGTTAAGATACTATGACCATTTACTTACACATCCAGGCTTGCAGACACAAAATTCATGAGAATTATGCAACTCAGATCTAACTAGTTATTCCCAGCTCATGCCAAAACATATTTAAATACCCTAATTTTTAATTGCATAACGACTTCAAATTGCAAAGGAATAAAAATGCAGAAATATAACTCTAGGTCATATTTCCTAAGTCTCACATCTGGAGCTTCAGAAAAAATTCAAACCACAAAAGTAGGTGATCTAATAGTACAGTCATAGAAATACATGTCTAGGTCATATTCCATAAACCCTACATTTGGAGCTGCAGCAAACATCTAACCAAAAAAACTAGGGGATCTAACTAGTTGCTTCAGATCAGATGGGGGTGGAGATTAGGAGAAATTTGAGCTTGCCTTATTACACGATTTGTACACAGCGATTTGAGAAATTTAACCGGAAAAATTGCTTGGAGAAACGAAGAGTAGGGAGTGGAGGTTACCTCTCAGCCGGTAGTGCTTGCTGGGAGCGAGTGGAGGTTGTCACGAGTGGGCACTGCCGGTGTGGAGGTGGTCGCGCGTCGCTGCCGCCAGCGATGGCGAGTGGAGGGTGAGGCAGGTCCAGGCGGAGGTGACCGGAGGACGGGGCTTGTCGAGGCAGAGCTGAGGGCGACGCGTTCCCTCCGCCGGCGATGATTGGTCTCCCCTCCTAGGGATGGCGAGGTGGAGGCGGAGGCGGAGGCGGAGGCGGCTGCGTCGCCGCTTCTGGGGATGGCAAGCGGATACGAAGGTGTGGGGATACAATCCTGAACAATGGCGTGGATTTAGAAAAATCAGTGGCATGGGGATCCAATCTCTGATCCTAGCTATCATGTTATGGGCCAAAAGCCCATAAATGTGGAGGTAAACAAAAGCCCAACTTTTTTCCTGAAATTTCCAAGCTAAGTAACAGAAGTCTAACAGTACAAAACGTAATAAAAATTTCTGTAAAATAATCCGGCCGCTGATATCCCGTTTTGACAAGTAATGGAACAACCTATACTATTGGAGATTAGATAAAAAAACTGTAGGGGACTATAAAATGGCCAACAGTTTTTTTTATATGGTCGGTGATTAGCAACACTGTCGATAACTTGATAATCACCAACAGTATTTTTAAAACCGTAGGCTATTACTTATCATCGTCGGTAAAAGTTGTATATCTTGTAGTGGTGCCTCTTTTCTACTAGAAAAAACCCATGCGTTGCAATGGATTTTTTTTACAAATAAAAGTAACAATCTAAATTTATAGGGTACTGAATCGACTTGGTATAAAATAAATAATTCAAATCATGTCCAGCAGTGGCGATGATGACATGTGGGGACCTAGGTAGGCTGGCACGGGACGGGGCGGCGCACGGATATCATAGTTCAGGGGGGAGGCAAGGGTGGCATGGTGGGGAGCACCCGCACAAAGAGCTCTTCGTCGCTGCCACCACCGCCTCCTCCTCCTCCGCTGCATGTCCACTACTCTCCCTTCCCGACTTCAGGTTCTCGACCATTGATCCGATGCCCATGAGCTTAGGGCACCAGATCTGGCTACTATGATGGCAGCAAACGACGGGGAGGAGCTGGTGGGGAATAATGAGATATAGGGAGCAAAGAAAGATTAAAAATGAATATACGATAGCATGATCTACCTTCCTGCCTCGATTGGCTTCACTAGCGACTCGCCGCCTGCTGCCGCCCTAGGTCCATCGGCCCCTCCTCTCTAGCACCATCCTGTCCTCTTTTGCTACTGTGCCTCTCTTCTGTTCTGCCTCTAAATCCCTAGCGGAAGGCGCCGACTGTGGGAGATGAGGGACACCGCTAGCCCTAGGATTCCCATTGCCCTCTAAATCAGAGCACCATCATTTCTTGGTCTCTGCCGATCGTCAGCGACCACCGTGCTGCTCCTTAGGAGCACGAAGCAACAACTGTGGCAGAAGGCCTGACCAGGGGGGTAGTTCAGAGGGAGCGGGAATAGAAGGCGTGAGCGGGGCAGCAATAGAAGGCTCGGGTGGAGGGGAAGGTGCAGTGGGAGAGGTGGCAGAAGGCACGGGTGGCTGTGGCCACACAAGGTGGAGGTCTGGTGCGGCTCGGGTCAGCACAGTGCTAGACAGGCAGGGTCGTTCTAGAGTCGTTCTAGAGATTGAGGAAGTCACTATTTGATCATAAAGGCAAAACACATACTAAATTTAAAAGACAGGAGAATTGAAGAAAATACAACTATAGAAATAATAAAGACTTTAAATCAGCTAGCAATACTTCAAACCAATTTTAATAAAATAACATCTCAAAAACTTATATTAGATTCACAATTACGAATGGTAAAATTTTACTCAAAATAAATGTAAAGTTCATTTTGCATATGAATATTAGTTTTGCAATAAATTATGGTAAATAATTTGTTGTCGTAATACTATTGTTTATTACATATAAAAAATTGTTATATTTATGTTCTAACTAGGTTTACTACTGATTTTATTCTCTAATGCGTTATGAAAACTTTATTTTATGTTTGAGCTCCTATATTTTTGTATGCTTATTAATGTACCAACCAATAAAGAAATATTGTAAATGTACCCTAAAGACATTCACTAATTTTGAAAATTTGTAAATACACCCAAATCCTTTATTTTTGTTTAAGTTGTTTGAAAAAAATACAGATTAACCGTCAGCTTTTTTTTTTGTGGGGAACCGTCAGCTTATATTGATAAACCACATTGCTAAAGTCTGCCGAATTGTAGACATTCAGTAGAGGCATTCGGTAGAGGGGTAGATGGGGAAGTTAAAGTCACCGGAATGTACGACATTATACACTATTCCCAATGTTATAGGTGGTAAAGTTAGAGCGTGTACATAGTTACATGTACAACTTTTGTATATGTGCCATAACCTAACCAATGTTAACATTGCAGGAAAGTTGGAGTTGCAGTTGCTTTAATTTACCCTTTTTCTTTCAGGATCCATGCTTTAAATTACTTTTGTGCCAGTTCATTCATGTTAGGACCAATTAATTCCCATGAGTGTCAAGCAGCACAGGTTTTTACGTCTTGAAGAACACGACAAACGTTTAACTGCTCTTTTAAGAACGTATACATGTCACGCCCAGATATTCAACAACCCGAATCACTGTCTATCTGTGCATTTAAACTCTGTCCAGGCATTAACCTGAGTATACAGATGATAATTTGATACAGTTCCACGTCTTATAAAAATATAAAATAAACTCAGAAAAGCAGCAGAAAAACTAAATACCATCTAAACGTAAAGCGAAGCTTCCTCCATAATCCACAGGCAAACCTCGACGTGGCACAAGCCTAATCTTTATAGAACTCACCATCCAACAAATTCTCTGCTTCTGGGGGATTGGAAAAATAAAGCAAGACTGAGTACAACTACCGTACTCAACAAGTCAAACCAAGGGGAAGGTATGAATCAAGGGTAATCAAAGGAATGACTCATAGGATATATGCAGTAAAAGCAGCATTTATAAATCATAAGTTGAAAGCAGTAAAACAGTAAATAATTAAGCAGTATTAACATCATCACTGTCCAACGCTAAACCACCTTGCGACATGCCCAAACCAAAACCACCTGAACTATAACAGTTCATTAAGTCAAATTATTAAGGTGAGACTAATCACGGTGAGCTAGTTGACCGCCCAATAACCGCGGGCACGGCTATTCGAATAGTTTTACTCTAATGAGAGGTGTACATCTTTACCTACAAGACACGATTCCACACAAGTTATCATGCCCCGAAGTACCGCCACGATAATGTAAAGGGGGAAATCGTGACAAAACCCTCCATATAACCACCCCTAACCAACACACCCACCTCCGGTTTCACCCCATCCCTATATAGGCGATGGGCAGTCCCCGCTCATGCCTAGGTAAATCCGGAAGCAGCATAGACTGCCTCCCGGTCCATCCATACTCCATCAAGCCTACCCTTGTCTTAGTGTGCTAGCTAGAAAAGATTATACTTAAGATTCAGCCTGGAGCCTATCTGGCTTGTGTTTAGTATGAGTATATCTTCCAGGGATTCCGGAGAACCGGTCCTTAATTGTCATGGGCATGACCACCAATCAAATCATGCATGTACCTACGACCCACCAATATAACACATTTTAATTAATTAACCATATACCAAGCAGGTATACATCAACATAAACATTAAGGACTATATTATAGTGAATCCCATGGTGAGCTAGTTGATCTAAGCATGGCTAAGCATTGCTAAACCAATCATCTAGTCAAATTATTATCCTAGGCTATCAATGAATCAAGGTATTCAAAAGGTTGAGTATGGGTAAATTCCATCCCACATGACATTATAAAATAATACAATTTTAAGAGAAAAGTATGGGTTTTGCAAATAGCCTCGATATGATCAATGATATCCGTATGACTTGCCTTGCTCTTGAGTTGACGGAATCTCGGCGACCACTTCAAAATAAATTGGAGTGACTAAACTGTCGGAGTCTAAACGACAAACAAGGCACACAATGAATACAAGCTAAAAAGCTACTGAAACAGCAAAAGAAACCAATTTTAATGGATTCTTGACCTTTTAACGAATTTCATGCAATTTGAATGGGTTAAACCAGAGCTTAGATTATTTAGATATGAATTTTACAAGATGATATGTGTTATTACTAATAACAGAAAAACCTTAATCATTTGACATAGATTAATGCCCAAAAGGAAAATAATATCAAAGGATAGATTGACAGGCAAGCGAGCCTCGCGAGACACCAACTCACGAGTCAATTCTACATGACACGGGATCATCCAAATGATCAACCGAAACCGGCAAATGGAACCGACAGCTCTGAACGGCTCTAAACTAAAGGACGACTCAACACGGACGAACGAACGGACACGGGGCGACACCTCGTTTGAACGAATGAGCGAACGACTCAACAACGGCTGCGGCTAAACCGGCGGGCTAGACACGATTCACGGTAAAGCCCCAGTACGGCAAATGATAGGCCGGTGGAACCTAAGGTTGCACCTACGGCTAGACATCTCAACTATCGAGTAACGGGTTAAAGCGGCGGCTAGGCAAAGACGCACAGCGGTAGCACGCGGCGGCACAGCGGTGCCTCGACTTGGCGGCGCGACGGCAGCGGCTCAGCTGCGGCGGCGGCACACGGCTAGGGTGGCGGCAGCACACGGCTAGGGCGGTGGCGGCGCATGACGACGCACGGTGGTGGCGGCGGTTCCGCAGGGGTGGCACGGCGCGGCAGCGGCGGCACGTCAGCTAGGGCAACGGTGACTAAACTAAACTACGACAGATGGGAACAAAGCCCTAAAAACGATTCCGCACTGGGGACCGAAGACCGGAGAGGGACGACGATGGCCACGGCGGCGGTTCCGGCGGCAACACTTGGGATCGACGACGACGCTAGAAGGAAACAAAAAGGGAAAAACTTAGGTTGCTAGATTGATGATTGTAGAAGCAAAAACACCAACGGACGGGGAGAACGGAGTACCGGCGATGCTACGGCGACGACAGCGACAACAACCATCGGCGGCGTAGGGCGGCGGTGGTGCTAAGCAGCAACAGCGCTAGGGCGGCGATGGCTTGGGTGGGGACTAGAGCTATTGATTGGGAAAAGGAAAAAAACAAGGTGGAGGAATTACTTATATATGGGAGGATCAGATTAGAAAAGGGGGAATCCTAGTGGAGTAGGATTGGGAGAGGGAAGGGAGGCCGGCTTGGACAAGGGGAGAGGCGGGCGCGCGCGGGGGAGGAGATTGGGAGGCGCGGCCAGCTGGAGAGGGGGAGGGAAGAAAAGAAAAGAGGAGGGGACTAGGACTTTCCCATAAAGGAAAAACAATGCAGTGCCGTTTTAGGAAAAGAACGGAAACGGTCCCGCGAATTAAAACGGATACAGTTCGCCATGAAAAACGAAACCGCGGACAGAGAGGGGAGTGAATTGGGCACAATTCACGACCAAGGGCAAATGAAGAAACCATTATTAGAGGGATCTTGACACTTTTAAACCTAGCAACACTGCCTCCGATGTTCTGAGATTACAGTCAAGTCCTGTTAGTAATTTGTAGAGCAAAGAGAATTCGAAAAAAAATTCTCCCTGACAATTCTGATTATTAAATGTATTGTTAACTGGGGTCTTCTCCTGGTCAACCAAAACAATTTCTAAAAGCCATTTATTAGTGATTTGGAACCTAAGGGAAGGGAAAACTCCAGGTGTGACAGTACACCTTTCGTGGAGACTGTGTACCATATATATATACCCACATAGCAAGGCTATCTGACTGGTTACAGGGGATAGTTCATATGAATAGAATATATATAAGATAAGGACTCGGGTATTGTGATTACTTTTGTATCAAGGAAACATCCCGTAGTCCTGGTTCGTTATAATTGTGAAGTAGTTATAGAGATTTAAACCATAAGGAGTAAAATCTCTATCTTGTAAACCTATCTCCTCTGACTATATAAGGAGGTCATGGTGCCTCTTGAGAGGCATAACCGCACTTGAGATCGTTAGATTAATACCACAATTGGTGGATCAAATCCCCGAACAGGAGTATGGTATTATTGTCTCATAACACATCCAGTTTCCTTCTTATGCGCTACCACCTTTTCATATTGTCGAATTCTTGTTTTGACACCTTTCCCACTTCTCACAGGCTAACTAGTAGTACTATGGCTTTGTATATCCAATAATTGTAAATATAAAGGCTGTATTTCTTTCCATAATCTGAAACATAATCCTTCCATTTCATATTATATAAAACACTTTATTTTTTTTCTAGTTAAACTTATTTAAAATTGAATATGTTTTTATGGTATACATGCGTGTTTGTGTTCAAATGTTGCCATCTTTTCCTATAGATTTTATAAAACTTTTAAAAAATGACTTGTGCAAAATCAGCATGTCTTAGGAATACTATATATGGCCCTAACAGTGTCGCCTCAAAGCATATGATCAGATCTTCACGTTATTTTGTGACACATTAATCCAAAAGACGAGACTTAGACTCTCATGGTCTTTTTTACAACTAGTACTGAAAAACATCCCTTAAAGAAAAGCAAGACACATAACAACCAAATTGTACTATATCAAAAACCGTCCTAATTGCGAAAGGGCTTGTAGCCTAGTGGTTACAATAGTCTCAATAACAACTGAGGTCCTGGGTTCGACTCCCCGTGGGAGCGAATTTTCCAGGATTTAACGGCGTTGTGCTTTCAGTGGTAGACGACGTACCCGTGCGAGGTGCCTGTGGTGACTTCGTCAATCTCTCCAGGATTTGCTGGCCCAGTCTTCGAAGATGCTCATAGGGGTAGGGTTTGCGTGCGTGTGTTCATAGGGGTGAGTGCGCGTGCGTTGTGAGTGTCTGTACTGTGTAATTAAAAAAAAACCGTCCCAATTATGTTACCATATCACTGTCTATGAAACTGCCATAATCATCTGCCAGAACTGGGTTAGGTAAAAGGTATAAAGATATTTGGCAGAAGCATGGGAGAGGAGAGACCACCACTGCTTGGGAGGAAGGGAAAGATCAAAGAGGGATGGCCGTGGAAGCTTTAGGCACAAAAAGTAGGGTTTGCTCCAAGCTCCGGGGATGAGATAGGAGGAGGAAGGCCTAGCGGCTAGCTAAGCTTCGTCCAAACGACTTTTTCACGTGCATGTAAAACGTCATTAGCATATGATTAATATATATTAACTATTACAAACTTAAAAATAAATTTCTTTTATTTTTAAGAAATTTTAATATAGAAAGTTTAATACAAAGTTTGGAAAAAAAATACACGTTTAGCAGTTTGGGAAGCGTACTCATGAATTCAACCTAAGGGCGCCTTATGGTTTTGGCTGATGCAGTACACAAAATAAGAAACATTATTAGCATATGATTAATTGAGTATTAATTATTAAGAACTTGAAAATTAGATTTATTTAATTTTTTAAAGAATTTTCTATCTAGAAAGTATTTTTTATGAGATATATCGTTTAATAGTTTGAAAGGCATGCTAATAGAACAGGCCTAAGGCTTAGGTGTTAAGTTGGAGAAAATTTAGCTATTAAAGGTTATATCTGTTTGAAATTTTCCAAAACAAATAACCGAAAATGTTTCCCAACCTATGTAGAAGCAGCTCACCAGAGAGAATATGTTAGAGAATAATTTTCGATAGGCAAAGTCGTTTCTTTGGCATTGAAACCTTTGTCAACATTCCAACCACATTTCATGGTGGTTTTGATCAACATGCTATAATGGTTTATCAGCTAACAAGAATCGGGCCTTAGGCAAATTTTGTAGTTATGGAGTTTAAATTAATATAAGTATCCACATTAGCCAAAATAAGCATATGCTCTAGGAAAAAAATTGGTTTAGCACGTTAGTTGTCCTGTTTTGAAAATTAACGGTGTTTTATAGTGTAGAGTAAAAAAAATCATTATATCTTTATCTACATAATGCTTGGTATCTCATCGAAACTCGAAATTAGACAATAACTAACTTAGTCGAGTTGGTAAAAGCCTATGTATCCTTTTACTGTCCTACCAAGTCCTCGTATACTTATAGGTCAAAAATATATAAAAGTTGGTGGCCGAAGGCGGTGGAGGTGGTTCGCTCGGACCCCTGCTTCGGCCAAACCAACCTTGGCACCCCTAGCTGCCTCCTTGCACGTGGCAACTGCCCATTGGTTGGTGGTGGCGGTTGTGGGTGAACCGACCTCCACAACCATCATTGGAGGCTATAAAATGAGGAGCTCACTCGTTTCCAAAATGCATAACAAAGGGAAGTACAACTCACTTTTAAGTTCTAAGCATGACTTTAGTATGTGGAATTAGATGGAGAGTGAGAGGAAGCTCTGGACGGAGTGCCCTAAATATCGGAGTTCTCTTAGAGAAGTTCCAGAGGAGTGTCGGGTTAATTTATCGACATTCTCCCGTTGGATTTTAATCATATCAAATATCTATATAAACCAAGTTGCCGCCTCCTCGCAACACACGCAAAAAGCAATCTAGGATTTTTTCCTTCTCCTTTGAACTACGCCGTCGCTTGTAGTCTACTCTGTTCCGCTCGCCAGCGTGACACCGATGATTGGCAATAAGGTTTTCAGAAAACACTTCGCGCGACTGCTTGATGTTCATCCACCACGGCTCGTCATTCTCATTGTTCGAGTGCTACGTATTGTCGTCAATGCCTAGTACCATGTGTTGTTCCTGGTGTGTAGCTGAACATCCTGAACCCTTGATACGTATTCACATTATTTCACATATTCGATATGTTCATGTTTTACTATCTAGTTTACATGTGTAGATCGTATGATGTGATTATGGAAGTTTACATGTTTATTGTTGTGATTTACTTTTGGAATTGATTAAATCTATATGTACTTATATTTTCATCATTAATTGAGCTGTAGATGTAAGGATCTGAATACATTCCATTCCATAAAAGAGGTAAGAAAAGAATTGCAATGGGGCACTGCAATCAATCACTCTCGCTAGTACAAAAAACGATCATAGGTGCCAGTTGGGAACCAACTATAGGTACCGGTTGGGAACCGACTAACCAGCACCTATTGGTTGAATACAAGCAACCTACACCTATGCGAAAAATAGATTCAGCGCCTATAACTTTGCACGATCCAATAAAAAAGAGTCGGCACGAATCAAGTTGAACTCACAATCGCCGTCACCACGCCATTCCCCATATAGAGTTACTCCCAACATCCCCAAATCCCAATAAATCACAGATCACAGATCGAATGAACATACTCACCAACAAAACCATCCACAAATTCACAAAAACATCTTAAAAAGATCTACAAAATCATCCACAAAATCCCTCGGGCCCCGCCGCCGCCCGCCACCTCCCCTTCCACCGGATCCGGTGGAGGGGAGGGCTCTACCGCCACCCGCCGCTCCCGGCCACGATTAGAGAGGAGGACAAATGGAGGAGGAGGAGGAAAGGGAGGAGGAGGGGATAAATTCGCTGATGAGGATACTAGGTCCCAATCTTCCGATAGGTATTGATAACCCTCGATTTGGTGGAAACTTGACACACACGATCCGGCTTCCAATCAACATGATCCAAAACCTGCAATCGTAGCACCACGGCTCTTCTAGTTATCAACCGTGACGAGACCCAGTTGACCTCACCGAGAAGGCTAATCCCTGCATGCGAATTGAAGAACACAAGAAAGAACAAGATAGATAGCAACACAGTTGCATATGAATGATTAAGCACTCAAATTTAGGGTTCCACAAACCGATCTAGAGGCGAAACTGCAATGGTAGAAATAATCTAAGCAAAACCCAACTCTAAACTATGACGGCTACTGAATAAATATGATTTGGGACGTCCTAGGGTTGCCCTAGGGCGCACACTCCCTTGGGCTTAGCCCATGACACAATTACAAGGCCCAAGACCCAAATCAGATTCGGACTGGATGAGGTATGTGTCTTGTTTTGCAAATTCCTGACAGCTCGGTGGGAATTCTGGCAGGGGACCAAAACCAGCTGAAAGTAGACGCCATAAGCTTTCCAACAAGTACTTATGGGCCCTGATATTTCTTCTAGATTAGTTGCTAGGTCCGTTTGAAGTTGATGCTGTCAGGAGGCCTGAATCCGAATCCAAAACGTGTAGAACTTTATCTCTTGTCTTCTTTTGACCAAACGTGATGTGGTGAGGTAGGAGTGGACTTGTAGAATGTCTTGGTTTGGTCCCAATTAACTTGAATTTTGACGTAGGACCAAAACTATCTGAAATTAGACTCCATAAGTTTTCCAACAAGTACTTATGTGCCCTGAGATCCCTTCTAGATCAATGGCTAGGTCCGATTGAAGTTGATACTGTCAGGAGACCCGAATCTGAGTCCAAAACGTGTAGAGCTTTATCTCTTGTCTTTTATGGACCAAACATGACGTGGTGAGGTAGGAGTGGACTTGCAGAAGGTTTTGGTTTGGTCCCCAATCAATTTATTTGATCATCTATATATTCCTTATGTTTGGTCTCTTTTCCTTTACCCAAGCAAGTAGCTACACAAACGAAAACACACGAAACTCATTGTATAGCAACGTTTGTTCAAATATATAATAAGTAAATCTAATATAGAATATATGCACCTTTGGTTGATGAATACATAAGGTAGTCATGGTCATATCCGAGCTAGTTGTGTCCTCATCACTCGCTGCCTGCCGCCTTCCCTCCCACCGGACCTGGCGGAGGGGAGGGCTCAGCGACTGCCCGCCACTCCCGGCCATGATCGTAGAGGATGAGGATGGAGGGAGGAGGAGGAGGGGATAATTAAGTTCGCTGACTGGGAGAAGGGTGCGGAGGGAGAGGGGGAAGGGACTACGGTAGAGGAGTAAGCGAGGAGGGAGGGAGCCGGAGGGGAGAGAGGGGATGTCATGGGAGAAGTGGAGAAGAGGATTGAGAGATGTGCGCGTGCGAGTGGATAAGGAAAGACGTGCACGTGGATATAGGCACACGGCCGGCTTGACATGCCCGTGTCGACTCGGTTGGGTATAGGTGCCGATTTTTTAAAAAGAACTGATACTATAATATATTATAGGTGTCGGTTTTTTATTTAACTGATACTTATATTATTGGTGTCGGTTCTTTTAAAAAACCGACACCTATAATATTGTTACCGGTTTTGACTAATGAACTGACACCTATAGTTCTTCAAGGTGCCGGTTCTTTCTTTCAACCATGTGGAGATAGGAAAAGGCCTATATGTGTCAGTCCCTATGAGGGATGAGGGTTTTTGTGTACTAGTGTCGTTTCTTTGTCAATTAGCAGAGTGAAAATATGATGACTTATTCAGCAGCCGTCACATTTTTTTCTCACGTGTGTTTTTACTTTTTAATGACGCCAACCTTCTTAGGTCATTAAGTACGATTCAAGTAACTTGATCCACCATCTTCTTCTCGGATGCTGTTGCCGCCAGAGCGCTAGACATAAGGCCATCCCCAACTCAGAAACTATTTAGTAGTTTCCATACTTGCCATGTCATATAGACACCATGTGTAGAAACAATGTTTTTGATAGATGGTGTCTTCAAATTAAATTCTCATCCAATCCCCTCTTCTCTCTCCTTTTATCCACCTATCCCTTTAATTTTATTCTTGGTTTTTGTGTAGAAATGGTTTCTTGCATGAGAAATAGTTTCTTCATATTTTTACCTCTCTCATTATTAACTCTCTTGCCACATAGAATTTTTGCTTATGTGTCAATGTATTTAATGTTATGGAAAGAAACTAGATGACAGATGGTTGGGGATGGCCTAAACGACCGCAACATCAACGATGAAAGTCCTTTCGCATTTCATTTTCCAAGGAACAAGAATTATTTTACACTAGAAAGGAAGCCCGCGCAGATGCGCGGGCAATTTATTATTATTATTTTATAAAAAAACTACTGAAAAAAATCATATATCATCGTAAAAAACCATAGATTACCTCGTAACCTTACCGTAAAAGAAGAAAGTATTTAAACCGTGAAATAGACCATAGATTTTGATATGCTAAATGATAATGCGTATGATATTCAAACAAAAATCGTTTTGTTTTAGTTATATGTAAACTTACCTATTATCATCCTTTGTAAACATAATATGAGTGTTGATTTAAAATGATATATTTTAATCAATCAATAAATCATTTTCATATTTTAGTTAAAAAAGTTATAGCAACTAAAACAATACAACCCAGTAAAAAGAATTATTACAATTTTATACATGTGCAATCTCTTCCCTTCAACTCTCTCTTCCTCTCATCTCTCATTTAACTAGAAATAGCTTTTATTTTTACTCGTGCATACGTAAGTAATATTTTTTTAAGTGAACATTACCTTTTTAAGTAGTTATTTATTGTACGTAAGTACATTTTTTTAAATGAACAGTAGTAGTGTACGTACGATCACACGATGCCATCTTATGTAAGTACGTATGCTGAAGGTTTCGTTTCTTTCCATAGTACTAGTTGGGTGTCCGTGCTTTGTAACGGGAAAAAAATATGCATTAATTTCAAATCACCAGGTAAAATAATGTTATATAAGCATTAAGTATAATTTGATTGCAACAGAAAACCTTAATATAACAAAAACAATAACTATGTCCATTTTTTATATTTTTTTCATACATTACCAACGAGAACAACAAAAGTTTCAGCAAGACAACTTTATATCGACATTGTAAGTTGCTGAAAAGAAGTTTCTGAAAAAAAATCTGCCTTACTTTGTTTCTTGTACAGCTTGATCTGGTTTGACAGAAGAAAAATACAAAATGTAAAAAGCAATGGATTTTGTGAGAAACTGAACATCATTTGATTACATTGAATATTGGACCATCACCAATATTCAGGATTCATAATCCTGCGTCATCCATTCTTCCACAGCTCGCATCCCTGCAGCTCATAGCGCCAGCCCATTCGAGCAAACTGTGTGGCTCGTCGTGCAGCCCGCATCATGCACAGACCTTGCCGCCTGTTCCTCGTGAGCTTGTTGCGCCTAGCAGTGGACCGCCTCACGCGCCGCCGGCCCTCCCTTACTGAACCAGTTGTTGATAACTGTAGCAAATGCTGTGAGCTGATGCTAAGCACAAGTATAATAGGATGAAATCCACTCTCTTTCGTTAGCCCCTACCATAGGAAAAGAGAACAACGATATCACATCTCATATAAATTGATTATAAACTTTATTAAAAGATGCTAAACTTTGGTGACAATCTCCAGATAATCCATACCCTAGTCTTCAGAAATATAAAGAACTAACACTCACTCCTTAGACGCAATACAACAAATAAGTTGAATGCAAAACATGAAGCTATTCAACTTACACTCAATGCTACTGCTGAACGCCTCGCTGAGCACTTTGTCTCTTACACTGTTCAGTGCCACCAGGATATGCTCGAAACAGATCAATATTATTGTTTAGGATAATAAAGTTGGATAGTCATGCCATCTATGAAGTTCAAGGCAGCCTACGGATCAAGAAAACCTTGACCTTCTAAGTTCTAAACCTTCACAAGTTAATGGCACAAAAAAAAAGGAACTATAACTATATGTGAAAGAAGATAAATGCCGGAAGAATAATATATCCTCTTTCCTTGGGATTGAAAGATATATTACATCCAAATAAAGTCACCAAAATACTATTGTGCATGTATTTGTTTATCCAAATCTCATATGCTTTCTTGCTCTGGCATGAAAAGAATGAGAAAAGGTTTGACAAACTGAAACTTGCACCCAAAAAAAATGGATTCAACAATTGGCATAACATAGTAATTCCTGATCAGTATGCTTCATGAAATCAAATTGAATACAAAAGTATTTTATGCAATAGAAGATCTGTATCAAATCTGGAGCTCAGTTCTTTATTAGGTACAGAGGACATCACCTCAAGCCACGGTCCGCTTGGCTGCTCCTTGATCAATACTTTGGCTATGGCTTAAGAAGTGCCAAAGGCATGTAGTGCCCTAAATCCATCTAATGCTCAGCTGCTCGGTCTCTCAACTGATTTGCCTAGCTTTCCCTGCACTTCTACAACTCCAAAATGTGGACACAATCAGAAAAATCCTGTATTGTTTTAGACAACCTGACACTGTAAATAACCAATATTTGATAGAAATTTAACACAAAACTTGATAAATCTGGAAATTGCAAAGTATCAGCTTGATAATATCATGCATAAGCATGCAAAATCATAATAAACGTGGTATTGTCAAATAGAATGTACACTTGCAGGGACCATGGAATTGACTGGTAAAAAAGGACTTTCATGTATAGACCTTGCTTGAAATGAACGGTACCATATATGTGCAAATTGTGTACTGCTGACTTTTGCTCGACTAAGATTTGACGACTTTGCAAGTAGTAACTTGAAATAAATTTATCTGACATTTCATAACGCGAGAAAAAGGCACGTGCATCTATGTCTGACAATCATTTCATTGTGGATGGAGGCGAGGAGGGACTGGCCGACGTCTGATCCCGATGGTGAGGAGACGCGACGACGATGACGGGTGGCGGTGGCGCGTTGCTGCGTGATGCGGAGCGACGCGGGCTAACGGAGGAGCGGCATCGGCGGGATTGCGAGCGCGATCTGCCAGGTGAAGGGATCTGCTGTGGAGGTGGAGCGCATCGCAGGCGGAGGGGAGGAGCGCGTGCGATGGGATCCCTCAGCACCGTCTGATCTCCCGATCCCACGATCCATATTCCGCATGTCTGTCAGGTTGGAGTCACCGCCACCACTACAGATTTTTTAAGTAGTATATAGATATTTACACTGTTTCTCATCGAGATTGATACTTCTTAATTGTAATTTGTGAGAATGTTGTACCATAGGATATCAAACATCTAGTATTTGCCCCCATTTAATATTTGCTTTCTCTAATCTGATAGCCAAAAAAAAAATGCCAGGATCCCAAACACATTTACTCCTCTTCGATGCATGTGGCCAGATCCTTATATTGGTTCAAAATAACTTTCAGGATAACAGAGGGAAATTATCAGTGTTTTTTCACCATCCATGTGTACTGACGTTGTGACTCTCAGAGCAAACCTCTTGCTATTGTGTGTTATGCATCACCACGCAATGCAGACTGAACTGGAGTTCTTTTTTTTGTTTTGAGAAATTCATCGACACTGACGTACACTTAAAATTGCCGTGCCATTTGCAAAGCGGAAATTTCAAACCAGGAAAAGAAGACTAATTTAAATGAGACACACACACCTGAAACACTGATCTGATGTTGAGGAGGCCGGAAGCTGGCAGCAATATTCTGAAGTTAAATTCAACTGCAATATAGGAACGTCAGCACATCTACTGTCAGAAAATTAGATGATTCAATCTGTAATTGTTGTCACACAGATTTAGTTTATTAGCATCTAATAAGTATCGGATGTGACTCAACAGAAAAGTGATTACATCGGATGCAAAAGCTGAAGAGCAATTTGACGTTTCATTAGTCATTACCTGTTATTAGATACAAATCATGAGTTTAGGGATCCCAACAGCGTTGTCCATTGCTGTAGGCCAAGGCGTGGAGATCAATAACCACCTGCACACATACAGTAGCATATAGTTTAAAAGAATACGGATCGATTGCTAGATTCCACAGCCTCAGCCGCGCCGTGGGACCGAGAAAGGAGCAGAGCACCGCGGAAGGCGTCGGCGGCGCCCTGGCGACGGGACGGCTTCGTGCGGCGGGGATCGGTGGCGGCGAGGAGCAGAACGGCGAGGAAGGTGTCGGCGGTGACGTGAATCCTGGCAGAGAACAGATGCGACGACGGCGGAGGAGCAGCGGTCGATCTGCGGCGGCGAGGCACGAGAGTGAGGAAGGGTGGGGAAGAAGACGGCGGCGGCGTACTGGCGAGGCGACGGATGCGAGAGAGAGAGGATGGGAAGGGGGATGCGGCGCGGGCGGCGTGGTGGGGGAGGACGGCGATGGGCGACGCGGTGGAGGAGGTCGGCGATGGCGGCGCTGGGGTCGACGGCGTGGTGGGGGAGCGACGGCGATGGCGGCTCTGAGGTCGGTGGCGTGGTGGGGGAGCGACGGCGATGGCGGCGCTGCGTCGGCGACGCGGTGGGGGAGGACGGGGATGGGCGACGGCGGTGGATGCGATGGATGCGAGCGCTATCCCCCGATGCGTGAGGATGAGCCGAGGAGTTGGGGGTGGGGATCGTTGCGCCGTTGGATTTAGCGATCTGATGGCTCATACTCCCACGTGTCTGCCAGGTTGGAGTCACCGCCACCACTACAAAAAATTTTAAAGTAAGTAGCGATATAGGTACGTAAGTCTTTCTGTGTTTCTTTCCATAGTATATACGTACGTAAGTTTTTTTTTTCTGTAAACGGTTTCACTCATATCCACATAATATTAAGAGGAAATAATATATCTAATCTAATGGTCTAAATAATGGGTCCACCGATTTAAATGAAAATTGATGGTGAGATTATAAACTGTCATGTGGCAATCTAGGAGCGTTTGTAAGAGCGCCACATGGTGTCCTGGGAGTGTTTATAAGAAGATTAATGGACTTTTAGTATATAATAGAAATAGAAATAGATAGATAGATGGATGGATTATTACCTTCGAATAAATGGTTTTTTTTCCTTGTTCCAGTGCATACGGACACCAGTGACAAGAATAAGCAACAGAATTGATGATGAAAATGTTTGTACATTAGTACCTTTCAATCTTTACAGAGACTTTTTCCTTGAATAAATTATTCCCAATGATCAGGGCGAACTTTGGTTGGCTAGCTCAGATCCAAATGAAAGGAAGGATGTCGATTTGCCCGCCACAGATCAATAACCCTGTCCATCACTCTAAAGTCGCCCCGACCACCCTTTACCCCTTCCACAACCTCTCAACCCTTATACCATGAACTCTAGGTTCTCTGTCGAAGTTTGGAACATACCGAAAATTAGCTATTTTCTAATTTTGCATCATGCCGGGTCTTATGTTCTTAATAACCTCTTTAAACTTAGGAAAATATAACTAGCGAGACCTCCTAAAGCTAACCTGCATAAAAATCCCTCTTTGATATTCAAAAGCCCTTGTGATTTTCATTTAAAATTTATCTTGAAATATTCCTTGATTTGGTTTTAATCTAAAACCTTCTTTCGCCTAAAATTTCCTTTATTTAAATTTAGTTTGAAAATCCCTTTTTACTATTATGAATTATGGTCCAAGAAACCATCCTATATTGTGCTAGAACCTAAACCAAAGCAATTCCAATTTTATTGGAATTAATTGTTAGCCCATCCTTTGATCTTAAACCCATCATTTGATTCTCAATCCAAATATCCAAATTCTTCCTTTTGATCTAGCCACCAATTTAATCTCTGTGGCTTGATTTCCTCTTCGGCACAAGAATAGTATTATTGCAAATATTGTAAATAATTGCTCTTGTGCTAAGAAAATAGATTATATCCTTGTCATCCAAATTTCCTTTTAGCCTCAACAATTCTTTGAAACCCATGCCATATATTTTGGGGCTAAAAATCCTATTTATCTTCCTCCATTCATTTCCTCTCCTTCTCATTTGAGTGCATCAAATAAATTCCGTTATGCTCTATCTCTCAAAATATTGCACTCAAACTAGAAAATATCTCTTTTGGGCCAAAACTTCCTTCTTTTTCCTTGGCCCAAGTCGGCCCAGCTGAGCAGAGGCAGCCACCCCTTCCTCCTCTGTGAACGCGCGCACGACGCCGCCGCAACCGCCGTATGCGGCTTTGTCACCGCCGCCCACAATCCTGCCACCGCCGCTGCTGCCTTGCCGTCGCCGCTAAGGCATCGCCGCCGATGTCATTTGCCACCTCACACCACTGACGTCAGCCGCCGAGCCGAACCGCCTTCGCCAGCCAATCAACAAACAGAACCGGCGACGCGCTCGTCTTAACACCACGGAGCCGCCAACTCGCTTCCGTCGCCCCTAAGAAACAAAGCCGGCGCCATCCTCTTCTCCTCCACTCCACCGGCGCCGTGACCTTCTTGCCCTCCTCCTCCAAACCGACCTCCCCCTCCTATAAATAAACCGGCAACACCCCCTTCTTTTCCCCAAATCAAACCGAGCTCTCTCTCTCCTCCTATGCCGGCCATTAGTGCCATCGGCCGATCTCCCTCACCGGAGCTTCGCAAGCCAAACCCTTGCGCCACCAACTCCGCCTTGTCGAGGTGATTCCATTTTTCCCCTTTCCCCTCTCCCTCTACCTTGAGATAAATAGCCACCACCACCTTCTCTTATCGCCGGAGCTGAGCTCTTGTCGCCGCCGTTCCGGCCATCTCCCTCTTTCCCTTGGCTAGCTACCACCCTCCCCGAGTGCGCGTCGCCCGGGAACATGATATACCGCCGACGTCGCTGCACTTTGGCCACTGGAAGCCTGGCGCCCCGCTCGCCCTCTTCTCTAGCTCTCTCCCGGCTGCTGACAGAAGAGGAGGAGGAGATGACGGGAGGAAGAAGGGAGAAAAAGAAAAAGAAAAGATACTGACAGGTGGGCCCCTGCACAGTACTATTTCACATTTTCTTTATTTAACTCAAAACCCAATCTTTAGAAGCCCATATCTCCTAAACCGTAGATCCGATTCTGATGAAACTTGGACCTAAATTCATCTAAATCCAAAAGCTATATTTTGATATCAAATTTGCTATTTGATAATTTTATTTGAATACCGCTTGATTTTATATTTACCGTTTCAAATATCTTCTTTTACCCCAAATTACTCGTTAGCCACTAAACAACCACCGTTTGGAACTTTACGCCTTCCATGGGGACGTTCGCACGGTCTACTGACCCCGACGTCGAACCGTTGGTTGTAAAGTCCGACAAAACCCAAACCTAAAGTCGGAGTGTTGCTTCTGACACCTTACGCCTCAATGCGTATAACGTTCAGATCTTCACTATTCCCTCGACCTCAACTGTACACCTCACAGTTAGCTTTTAAGCTCTGTGTGATCCTAGCCGCTCCGTTGCCACTCACGGTTGTCAGAGTAACACTTCCACCCCGCTAAACCTACAAAAACTTCCTATCCCTCTAGCCGTTATATTGTCTGTTGACACCAAACCTAGTCGTCATACTACCTAATTCTAATGACGACTAGCAAACACCCAAATCCCAGCCGATATTCATCCTACCTCGATATTGGCTTAATCAAATGAAACCCTAGCCAGCCTGCTATCCAAACTCCATACTAGCCATTTACCCTCCAACTACCCATAGCTTAAACATGAAATACGAGCCGATATGCTATCCTATTTCAGCATCGACTCGAGAACAACTAAACCCTAGACACTATTCCACCAAAACCTAATCTTGATCCCTTTTCCAACCTAGCCTCCAACCCCTTAGAGCCTACACATAAAATACTAGCTCAATAACCCATTAAGGATATAGTTATACCCCTCAAACCTAGCCTTTCTCCCCCTTCATTGCTTTCTTGTTATTTTATGGCTTTTATTGAATTTGGTTCTTCCTCTTCTTTAATAGAGTCTATTTTATTCTGGATGGCAACCTGTGGTATTTCGAGCGTCGGATAATCAGGTTGCCTATCTTAGATTTATTCGCGTTGGAGCAAGGCAAGTTATTATTCCTCTCCTTTGAGCATAATTATCCTATACTCTATAGCTTTATTCTATGCATTAGCCATTCATGATTTTGAATGCATAACCTGAACATATAACAAACAAGATATATGCTAGATTTTGCTTAGCCATGCTTAGTTAGAATATGCATAAAATTTAATGAACATAGATTGGGACAGTACGCATGAATTGGTTGATTTCCGGGTGGCTAGTACTGTCTCGATCGATATAATTGCCACCAAATACTTATGTCAAATGAACGAGTACGACCGCAGCTTCTAGAATGGGGACAGACCTAGTTGTTATGTTAATTAACGATGTGGTACCTCTGTATAGTGGTTCTTATATAAGTCCTCGCGAAGGAGGCAAACTTATGTCGCGAAGGGCAAATGTGATATTTACCGAGGCGCAGGTAAATATCTTGATTATATTGCGATCGCTGTTTGTGTGATTTTATGGAAACCTGGTTGAGATGACGTGGGGTCTCTCAACCAGTTCTCTCTAAAAACCTCGGGAACGCCAGAACTCCTCTCGCTGCTGATAACGTTACGTTCAGAGCGCACGGGGACGCAAGTTCATGGAACAGGTGCCACTATTGTTAGTAACCTAATACTAGGCATGACTAAGCTAATGAATATTGGCAAGTCGTGGACTGCGGGTAAAGCGTACATCTACTGCAGTAGAGTATTCATGAAACTATTCGAATAGTCGTGCTCACGAAATTGAGTATCGGGACTCATATGGTATTTGGTTAGAAACTTAAATCAAGATTTTACTAAATACTGTTGCATAAAGACATCCTAGGCTCTCTTCCTCTTTATTCTCAGCTTTCTGCAAGTAAATCTAGCTCTACACAAATATTACCTTTCATGCATTCATTATTTGATATAATAGCTTGCTGAGTACATTGTACTCACCCTTGCTTCAACCACCTTTTTCAGAGTCCATTTGATGTTCTTGCCGAAGTCAGGAGTTCAATTACATAAGTTAGTTCCCTTTCAACTTAATCTTCAAGTCTAGGTTATTTAGATGGTTTAAGTCTATAGCAAAACAGTAGAGTTAGGTCATTCTAAAGCTTCTGCTGTAATAGTTAACCACAATCTCGTAAATACCCTATTACTTTATGTAATAATATCTCCTTCAAAGCTATGTCTAAACGTATGCAAAGACGATCCAGATTGTTGAAGCTGTATCAACCTATTGATCTAGGGCTTGATACAGTTAAACATGTCGGTTTCCAAATCATTAGTTTTGGGACCCGACAGAGTTCCAACGCCATCATGACCGTTCCCGAGTCTTCTTCCCCTCCATCGGCTCGTCCCTCTGATGGGAGCAGGACACCTGAAAATTAGGGGGTGTTTAGATTAAGCGGCGTAAAGTTTTGGCGTATCACATCGGATATTATATAGAGTGTCGCATGGGTGTTCGGGTACTAATAAAAAAAATCTAATTACAGAATCCATCAGTAAACCGCGAGACAAATTTATTAAGCCTAATTAATCCATCATTAGCAAATGTTTACTATAGCACCACGTTATCAAATCATAGAACAATTAGGCTTAAAAGCTTCGTCTCGCAAATTAATCACAATTATACAATTAGTTATTTTTTTTAGCTTATATTTAATACTTTATGCAGGTGTTCTAACATTTGATGTGGCAGGGTGAAAAATATTGAGGTGGGATCTAAATAGGCCCTTAGTAAATTCCAATGTTATAGGTGGTAAAGTTAGAGTGTGTTACATCGTTAGTTATATCTACAACTGTCAGATATATATCGTAACACTACTAGAAAACAGGTTTTCGCAGGCGGCCTGAACAGGTTTTCACAGGCGGACCATTTGTCCACCTGCAAACGAACGACTGCGAAGATAGTTGATTTTTGCAAGCGAACAACTGGTCCGCCTGCGAAAATAGCACTTGGCATTAAAAAAAATGGGCAGCCACCCCACCGCCGTTTCGGCCGGTAGCAGCAGCTTCCCATTCTCCTCCCATTCCCCCATCTAGATTCAACATGAAACCAAATCAAATACACAAAAACATCAGAGATTAATAGACATCATAGTGGTTCACAATCAAATCAAACGTATCACAAATTTTCGCACGATCGTCGCCGTCGCCGTCGCACGGACGCCCCCGCCGCCGTCTACCCCGCGCCACCGTCTGCCCCGCGTCTCCGCCGGCTGGTCGCACCCTCCCCGCGCGCGACGCCGCGCCCCGCCGCCAGCCTCTCCCCTCCGGCCAGATCTGGGAGGGAGGGAGGGAGGGGAGCCACCGCCGGCCGGTCCGCCTCGCCGTCGGCCTCCCCATCCCCCCTCCGGCCAGATCTGGAGGGGAGGAAGGGAGGGGAGCCGCCGTCGGCCGCCCCGTGCCCGATGCCACGCCCAGCCGCTGGTCCGCCCTTCGCTGCCGGCCACCGGCCACCGGCCTCCCCCCTCCCCCCTCCAGTCAGATCTGGGAGGGAGGGAGGGAGGGGAGCCGCCGCTGGCCACCCCGCACGCGTCCGCCCCTTCCGCCGGCGGCCGGGGAGAGCAGAGGTGAGGGGAGAGGAGAGGTGAAGAGGAGGGGAGAGGAGAGGAGAGAAGAGGAGAAATGACACTTAGAAAAATATCGGCCGATGTGCCACTATATATATACCACACTAATTTTCACAGGTGCACCTTATGTGGTTCGCCTGCGCGCCGCTTAAGTGCGGACAGCGAACTTCATCCTGATTTGCATTTTTGTAGGCCGCTATTTGGCTCTGAGGGTCATGTGTCCGCCTGCGAAAGTAAATACCCAACGTCAGCGAAAATGCTTTTTCTAGTAGTGTAACCAAAGCAATGTTATAGGTAGTAAAGTTAGTTGTAACTGCATGAGATTAATTTGCGCCAGTTCTTTCATGCTGGGAGCAATTAATCCTCATGAATATCAAGCAGCACTGGTTAAGTGGATATTAGAGCAGTTATAATAGCAGACTATAAACTAGCTTAAAATATATTTTAGAGAGATAAAGTAAGAGAGAGAAGAGCAGCGGGCTACAGATCTGTAGCCAGCTGCAGCATGGACTTTAAGACGTAATGTATGTATGACAGATAAGACTAGGTATTAATAGTATAGTAAGCAACTATTGTATGAACTGCCTATTACATTGGCTATAGATGATTTGGAGCCAGTAGTTGGCTATACTATTAAACTTGCTCTTATGTCTTCAAGAGCACGGCAAGTGTTTAGGGGCACTTTTCTGAACATAAACACACCTTTTCCCACTCCCCGTGGGATAAATAGGAGTAGTTATCATGGCCCTACCAGTGTCACCCTCAAGGCAGAGGATCAGATACAGTCTTCACTTTAATTTGTAACACTTAAGTCCAAAAGATGAGATTTAGATTCCCATGCTCTTTTGTACCACTAGTGCTGAAAAGCTTCTCTCAGAAAAAAGAATTATACTGAAAAGAACATTGCATACAACCAAATTGTCCCAATTTTTACCACCATCACTGTCTATATTGTTGCTAGCATCGTTAATCAAATGTTACCACAGCTGGGTCTGTAAAAGGCTGAGGGCCTCTTTGATTCACAGGATAGGAAAAACACAGGGATAGGAAAAACACAGGAATTGAAGTAGTAGGTTTCTCAAATACTACAGGAATTAGCAAACACAGGAAAGACAATAGGAGTCCTTTGATAGTGCCATGGGAAAAACAAAGGAAAGTTCACAAAGAGGTCACACCTCTTGCTATTTTTCCTATGAAATGTGAAGCATAGGAATACAATCCTATGGAAAGTTTCCTTTCTTTCCTATGAATCAAAGGGATATGTAGGAAAAAATCCATAGGAATTTGAATCCTATGAAAATCCTTTGCCAATCCTTTGAATCAAAGGGGCCCTGAAAAAGTGGATAGGTTGGCAGAAGCATATGGGAAAGGAGGAAGGGAGAAATCAAATAGGCGTGGGGGTGGAAGATTTAGGACATGTTCAGATTACCGACAAAACTAACCTTACCAAAATTTGATATTATTTCTGGTAAGTTGGCAGAATTATCAAATTTTGATAGAATGGAATAAATATGTTGTGCCATGCATTATCAATATTTGGTAAAAACTAAATACAGCCACATATTTGTCAATTTTATGAAACAATGGTATGGTTTAAAATGTCACCAATCTAAACCGGAACATCTAATTTTTTTTCCTCTTTACCATAACACCTGTAAATTTTTAGAACCACCACAGGCATCTCGCTGTCGACGGGCATATTGCCTACCACTGAAAGCACAATGCCATTAAAAGTCTCGCTGACGACGGGCATGTTGCCTACCACTGAAAGCACAACGCCATTAAATCCTAGAAAAGGCGCCTCGCTGTCGACGGGCACATCGCCTACCACTGAAAGCACAACGCTGCTGAATCCTAGAAAATTCGCTCTCATGGGAAGTCGAACCTAAAACCTAAGATGCTACTGACGCACTTGTAACCACTAGGCTATAGGCTCTTTCACATAACACCTGTAAATTTTTGTTACCTAGAATTGCCAGAGAAAAGATAACTCCCTGTATTGATATGTTTGGGTGAGTTACTGATGTCCTCCAGTCACCAACTGCAGACTGCAATTGCACGTTGAGGCCTACCTGATGCGACACTCCACATGGACACCCGGTGTGACAAAGACTGCAATTGCACGTTAAGGCCTACCTGATGCGACACTCCACATGGACACCCGGTGTGACAAAGACTACAGCTAGGTGAATCAACATTGAGGCCCAAGAAAGACAGAGCTTATTGATTCCAGCATAGCCGCACAGGGGTGGTGCAGGGGCGGACCTAGGACCCAGGCACCATAGGCCATGGCCTAGGGTCTAGGGTTGAAAGCCCATGGGCCGCTGTGAAATTTCATCATGGATAGGCGAGGATCATGTTTTTTTTAAAAAAGGGTGTACCCTATTATCTAGCCATGAGATTGGAGGATTGGAGGCACTAGACCTCAGTGCACGGGAAACGTATAGTCCCACTGAACACGCACGCGTGTGTACCCTATTATCTAGCCAGGACCAACCGAAGTCAGTCCCGGAGAAACGTGGAAAAAACCCTGGTGAGACACGCGAGTTGCGATCCCAGGGATCGAACCCGCGCGGGCTGCTCGCTTACCTTGCGACGCTAGCCAACCGAGCAACGCTCGGTTCTCAGGCCAGGATCATGTAAACACACGATGGTCTAGCTTGGGCCTTGCCTGTGGTCCAGGTCTACCCCTCACTACCACAGAAATGATTTTTCTAGACGAGACTTGTTAGGATGCACACAGATCATAACTGACCTCATCTGCAAAAATCGACCATCATTTTTGCATGAGGCTCCTTAAGAGACCTGTATGCAAAAAGTAATTTTCACAGGCAGACCTCTTAATAGGCTTGCATGAGAAAATAATCTATTTTTGTAGGCGGGCCTCTTAAGAGGCCTGCATGCAAAAATAGAATTTCGTATGTGGGCCTCTTAAAGACCCACCTGCAAGTCTAATCATCCTCATCTTTCCCTCTCATCCTATTAAAAAAATGAAAACTCACTTCTCCGATCTCTCTCTCTATCTCACTTATCTTCTCCTTACTTCCTCTCCTCCTCTCATCCTCACCTCCTGGCGACAATGGGGGTGGCGATGACGGGCGGCGACGGTGACGGTGATGGTGACGCGTTTGGGGAGCGGCAGCAGGAGTGGTGGCTGCGGGCTCAGGATAGGCCGGTCGAGAGCTGCGTGGAGGAGGTCAAGGAGAACCCATTCAATGGCTTCGATTTGAGAGGGGACGGACATCGGCGGCCGGAGGTGAGACACCAGCCGGGGCGAGGGCGAACCCATTCAATGGCTTTGATTCGGAGAAGACGACACAGGCGGGGGCGAGGTTCGCGACCACCTCATCGGGGCCGTTGCAGCAGCGAAAGCTGCTCCTTGAGCACGCGACGGCGGCCACGGGGTGGCCTCGGCCGGTGAAGCAGAGGAGGATGAGGATGCAAAGGAGCATATGAAGAGGAGGAGGAGAGGAGCAGACGAACAAGAGGATGAGGATGCGGAGGCGAGGTGGGAGGAGAGGAGGAGAGCGGCCATGGCGGCAACAAAGGCGGACGTGGATCTAACAGGAAGGACAGAAAAGTGAACGGCGATGGCATGGTTATAATTTTATAAAAATTAGGTGGCATCAAACGGATATCACGAATAGTAGTGTCATTTTTCTAATTTGCTATATATTTGTAGTGGCACGGATCCAATTAACCCTATAATTTATGAAAAAATAGTTTAAAACTTGCTAATTAAATATAAAGTAGGAGAGAGAAAATGATGGGGGAGGTTGCTTGCACATTCGAATGTGATATGCATGCTGGGGGAGGGGATGCCCGGTTTTGTAGAGAAAAATCGGGTGGTCGATCTGTAGTTGGATTCAAAATATTTTATGGCATAGATGGCACCAATATTGAAGTTTCAAAAATATTTTCAAAATTTTTCGTGATTATTTGCTTAAAATTTTAAACCTCAATATTTAAATCACTTTTAGTGTTTCGAACCCATGTAAACCGTGACAAAAAAAAAATCTAAAAAATATGTTAACCGTGGGAAAAAAAATTAGAATTTAAAGCTAGTTGGGCCGTCAATGTGACGATCTGCGTACGTATTCCAAAAGGCGGTCAGAAAAGAATTGAAATTGGGCCGTTCAGTCAATCGCACCTGGCATTGTCAACTTGCAGAGTGAAATGCCCACTTATTCATCAGCCATCACATTTCATCTTACAAGTGTTTTTAATGACGTCAGCCTTGTTAGGTCATGCACTAGGATTCAAGTAAGGATACACCAGACATAAACGAGGGTGACAACCACGATGAAAGTCCTTTCGCATTTCATTTTCAATGGAATGAAAATCACTTTACATTAGTACCTTCCAACAAATGTTTTTTTCCCCTAGGTATTGTTAGAATTAATGAATGGGCCTTAGCCCACTCAAAGATTAATTCTTTGGAAAATCACAAAAGCCCACCTTATGAGATGGCATGCATATGGAGTTTAGTACCACCTTACTTATTCTAGGAGAGAGGGACCTCCTTAAAAGGGAGGATGCCCTCCTAGCCACTTGAAGCATGTGTGGTAGAGAGAAGAGGGGAAACACACGCTTCGAATGGTCCGCCAAAATTGGTTCCTCACCTTGCACAGATGTAGCCTCTTTTTGCAGTTTTGTTTTGCAAACGGCGTGGAGTCGGGATAAGTTACACGCGACTTATCCGGTTCGGTTACGCCCAGTGGAGATCATGCGGGCGCCCTGATCAAGCGACCCTTCTCTATATAAACCGATCCGCCGTCTTCACGCAACACATGCGAAATCAATCTATGGTTTGCCTCCTACTCTGTGCTGCACCGTCGCTCGTAGATTACTCCATCCCACTCGCCGGCGTGCACCTGCGATCGGGAGAGCAGGTCTCTGGAACCTCTGCCTTCGATGTCCTGCACCGGGAGAATGCGGCAATAAGGTTTTTGGGAAGCGCTTTGCGCGACTGCTCCCTGTTCGTCCACGACGGCTCGTCTTCCTCTTCGCTCACGTGCTGCGTGCCTTCGTAGACGCCTGCGAAAAGTTTCGACCGAGCAGCCGGTCTTTCCGCCACCTCGGTACGTGTTCAATATGTTGCGCATATTTGATCTGTTCGTGTTATACTGTGTAGTTTACATGTGTAGATCTAATGATGCGTTCATGCTAGTTTTCATCTGTAATATCATGATTTATTTATGGAATAGATTAAATCATTATATGCCTATAATCTCAACAATCCAAAAACCTTATTATAGGCACTGTGATTTTACTATGGCTGGTTTTGCCGATGCACTGAGGCCGGATAAATTCACTGGTGTGCATTTTAAGAGATGGCAGATCAGGGTCACTCTGTGGCTGAGAGCTATGAAATGCTTCTCGGTGAGTAGTAGCAAACCTTAAGGAGTTCTTACTGCTGAACAGCAGGAGCAATTCGAGGACGCCACTACTCTCTTTGTGGGATGCATTCTTAGCGTTCTTGGCGATCGTCTGGTCGAGGTGTATATGCATATGACCAACGCTAAGGAGTTGTGGGATGCACTTAATACTAAATTCGGTGCTACTGATGCTAGCAATGATCTGTATATCATGGAGCAGTTTCATGACTACAAGATGGCTAACAACCGTTCTGTAGTCGAACAGGCTCATGAGATACAAACCATGGCTAAGGAACTCGAACTCCTTAAGTGTGTCTTACCCGACAAATTTGTGGCCAGGTGCATTATTGTGAAACTACCTCCATCTTGAAGAAGTTTCGGTACTGCACTCAAATACAAGAGACAGGAATACTCCGTTGAGGGGTTGATAGCGTCTCTTGATGTTGAGGAGAAAGCTCGGGAAAAAAATGTCGCGTCTAAGGGCGATGGTGGGCAGTTCAGTGCCAATGTTGTGCACAAGGCCCAGAACAAGAGAAGGGGAAATACAAAGCTCAGTAGACCACCAACTTCAAGAAGTAGAAGAAGAACAATAACAATCCTAATCAGGATGAGAGGACTTGCTTTGTGTGTGGCCAACTTGGTCATCTGGCTAGGATGTGTCCACAGCGCCAGAGGATGAAGGCACCTGCAGGGCAGACTTCTAAGTCTGCTAATGTGACCATTGACAACACTGGAGATGGAAGCGGGTATGGTAATTTACCTACTGTTTTTTCAATTAATCAGTCTACTAATTGGTGGGTAGATACTGGGGCCAATGTACATGTTTGTGCTGACATCTCATTGTTTTCTTCTTATCAGGTCGCACGGGGTTCCACCGTCCTAATGGGGAATGGATCACATGCTTCTGTTCATGGTGTTGGTACGGTAGATCTGAAGTTTACTTCGGGAAAGATCGTGCAGCTGAAGAACGTGCAGCATGTCCCTTCTATCGACAGGAATTTTGTTAGTGGCTCCCGTCTAACTAGAGACGGATTCAAGTTGGTTTTTGAGTCTAAGAAAGTAGTCGTGTCTAAACATGGATATTTTATTGGTAAAGGTTATGAGTGCGGAGGCCTGTTCCGCTTTTCCCTTTCTGATTTCTGCAATAAATCTGTGAACCATATTTGTGGCAGTGTGGATGATGAGGCTAATGTTTGGCACTCACGTTTATGTCATATTAATTTTGGCTTGATGTCTCGGCTTTCCAGCATGTGTTTAATTCCTAAGTTTTCCATTGTCAAAGGTTCTAAGTGCCATAGTTGTGTGCAATCGAAGCAACCTAGCAAGCCTCACAAGGCTGCCGAGGAAAGAAACTTGGCACTACTAGAACTCCTACATTTAGATCTTTGTGAAATGAATGGGGTGTTGACAAAGGGTGGAAAACGATATTTCATGACTTTGATTGATGATGCTACTAGATTTTGCTATGTGTACTTGTTGAAAACGAAAGACGAAGCTCTAGACTATTTTAAAATTTATAAGGCAGAAGTTGAAAATCAACTTGACAGAAAGATAAAAAGACTTAGGTCTAATCGTGGTGGAGAGTTTTTCTTAAACGAGTTTGACTTATTCTGTGAGGAACATGGCATCATACATGAGAGGACGCCTCCCTATTCTCCCGAGTCTAATGGGATTGCTGAAAGGAAGAACCGCACACTGACTGACTTGGTGAATGCCATGTTGGACACTGCGGGACTACCTAAGGCATGGTGGGGGAGGCATTGTTGACCTCGAATCATGTGTTAAACAGAGTTCCTAACAGAAATAAGGACAAAACACCATATGAGATATGGATTGGGAGAAAACCATCACTTTCTTACTTGCGCACATGGGGGTGCTTGGCAAAAGTCAATGTACCAATAACGAAGAAGCGCAAACTTGGACCTAAGACTGTGGACTGTGTCTTTCTGGGATATGCTTATCACAGCATTGCCTATAGATTTTTAATAGTTAAATCTGAGGTACCTGACATGCATGTTGGTACAATTATGGAGTCTCGTGATGCTACCTTCTTTGAGAGTTTTTTCCCAATGAAGGATACACATAGTAGTTCGAGCCAACCATCTGAAATAATTCCCAGTTCAATCACACCACCAGAACAAACTGAACATACACATGAACATGTCACTGAGGAGGATGACAGTGAAGCTCCTCGAAGGAGTAAGAGACAAAGGACGGCTAAGTCTTTTGGTGATGATTTCACTGTGTACCTCGTGGATGACACTCCTAAGTCAATTTTAGAAGCATATGCATCTCCTGATGCAGACTACTGGAAGGAGGCTGTCCATAGTGAAATGGATTCTATTATCACTAACGGGACTTGGGAGGTGACAGAGCGACCCTATGGGTGTAAACCTGTGAGATGCAAGTGGGTGTTCAAAAAGAAGCTTAGGCCTGACGGTACTATTGAAAAGTACAAGGCTCGGCTTGTTGCTAAGGGCTATACTCAGAAAGAAGGCGAAGATTTCTTTGACACTTACTCACCTATTGCTAGATTGACCACAATTCGTGTGCTACATTCCCTAGCAGCCTCACATGGTCTTCTCGTTCATCAAATGGACATTAAGACAGCTTTTCTTAATGGAGAGCTGGATGAGGAGATCTATATGGATCAGCTTGATGGGTATGTAGTCGAAGGTCAAGAAGGCAAGGTGTGCAAACTATTGAAATCTTTGTATGGTCTGAAACAAGCTCCTAAGCAATGGCATGAGAAATTTGACAAAACATTGACATCTGCAGGCTTCGCAGTCAATGAGGCAGATAAATGTGTGTACTATCGCCATGGTGGGGGTGAGGGAGTTATTTTATGCTTGTATGTTGATGACATACTGATATTTGGGACAAACCTTGAGGTGATAAATGAGGTTAAATCATTCTTGTCTCAAAATTTTGATATGAAGGATTTGGGAGTAGCTGATGTTATCTTAAACATTAAGCTAATTAGAGGTGAGAATGGGATTACACTCTTGCAGTCCCATTATGTGGAGAAGATCTTGAATCGCTTTGGCTACATTGATAGTAAGCCTTCTCCAACACCTTATGATCCTAGCTTGTTGCTTCACAAGAACAAGAGAATTGCTAGGAATCAACTGGAATACTCCCAAATCATTGGCTCGTTGATGTACCCGGATAGTGCAACTAGGCCTGATATCTCTTTTGCTGTGAGCAAGTTGAGCCGATTTACCTCTAATCCGGGAGATGATCACTGGCGTGCGCTTGATCGAGTAATGCGCTATCTGAAAGGTACTATGGAATTGGGGCTTCACTATACTGGGTATCATGCAGTACTGGAGGGTTATAGTGATTCTAACTGGATCTCTGATGTGGATGAGATCAAAGCCACTAGTAGATATGTCTTCACACTGGGTGGTGGTGCTGTTTCATGGAGGTCTTGCAAACAGACCATTTTGACGAGGTCAACCATGGAAGCAGAGCTGACGGCACTAGATACTGCTACTGTTGAGGCAGAATGGCTGCGTGATCTATTAATGGATCTGCCTATTGTTGAAAAACCGGTGTCGGCTATCCTTATGAACTGTGACAATCAAACGGTAATTGTCAAAGTGAATAGTTCTAAGGATAATATGAAATCGTCTAGACATGTGAAAAGACGATTGAAGTCTGTCAGGAAATTAACAAACTCCGGAGTTATAACGTTGGATTACATCCAAACAACTAGAAACCTGGCAGATCCCTTCACGAAGGGACTATCATGAAATGTGATAGACAATGCATTGAAGGAGATGGGTTTGAGACCCATGTGAGTTATACTATGGTGGTAACCAGTCTATGTGATCGGAGATCCTGTGAATTAGAATCTGGGAAGAACAAACCATTAGTAAACTAGAGGAGAGTACCAATCTATACCCTCTCTAAGTGAAGATGCATGTACTCTCGTGAGTTGCAAGGCAGGTTGGCTATGCCTTAATGAGTTATGTTGGCTTTAATTAGCGAAGATGTTGTCCTGCAGAGCATTCTTGAAAGAACTCACCTTTGTGAGCTTGACTGTTGGTCGCAGTCTATGGAGATTTTGGTGAATCTTCTAGGAAGCTTACTATAGACCTAGGAGTATGACTTATACGCTCCACCCGAGGGGTAGTCTACAGACGGTCTAGTACCAGATAAGACTCTGAGTGAAACTTGCTTGCACAAGACTTGCAATTCAAGGCATAGTCCATTGTTCAAGTTGTGAGTAAGTGTAGCTTGGAGTTCTAGGTGGATGTTCAACCTTAATCGGTCTCCATCGAACCGCTGGTATATAAACAGTACATTGGAAAAGGCAAATCTCAGTGGGATTTTGAGATTTGGTGGGGGATTGTTGGAATTAATGAATGGGCCTTAGCCCACTCGAAGATTAATTCTTTGGAAAATCACAAAAGCCCACCTCATAGGATAGCATGCATGTGGAGTTTAGTAGCACCTTGCTTATTCTAGGAGAGGGGGACCTCCTTAAAAGGGAGGATGCCCTCCTAGCCACTTGAAGCATGTGTGGTAGAGAGAAGAGGGGGAACACACACGCGCGCTCGCTCGCCTGGCCTGGCAGGGCAGGCGGCGCGCGTGCACAACGTACGCGTCGAATGGTCCGTCAAAATTGGTTCCTCACCTTGCGCAGATGCAGCCTCTTTTTGCAGTTTTGTTTTGCTGCAAATTCAGATTCATTTTTGTTTTGGAAACGTTCCGAAAAATTCGGTGTGTGCAAACGGCATGGAGTCCGGATAAGTTACGCACGACTTATCCGGTTCGGTTACGCGCAGTGGAGATCGTGCGAGCGCCCTGATCAAGCGACCCTTCTCTATATAAACCAATCCGCCGTCTTCACGCAACACACACTAAATCAATCTAGGGTTTGCCTCCTACTCTGTGCTACACCGTCGCTCGTAGATTACTCCATCCCGCTCGCCGGCGTGCACCTGCGATCGGGAGAGCAGGTCTCCAGAACATCTGTCTTCGATGTCCTGCACCGGGAGAAGGCGGCAATAAGGTTTTTGGGAAGCGCTTTGCGCGACTGCTCCCTGTTCGTCCGCGACAGCTCGTCTTCCTCTTCGCTCGCGTGCTGCGTGCCTTCGTAGACGCCTGCGAAAAGTTTCGACCGAGCAGCCGGTCTTTCCGCCACCTCGGTACGTGTTTAATATGTTGCGCATATTTGATCTGTTCATGTTATACTGTGTAGTTTACATCTGTAGATCTAATGATGCGTTCATGCTAGTTTTCATCTGTAATATTATGATTTATTTATGGAATAGATTAAATCATTATATGTCTATAATCTCAACAGGTATTACCTGTGCCCTTGCATAAGAGCACAGATCACAAAAATAAACGACAGAATTGATGATGGAAACTTTGTACATTAGTACTTTCAATCCTTACAGAGATTTTTTCCTTGAATAAATTATTCACAATGATCAGGGCGAACTCTGGTTGGAAGGTTTAGATTAGTGAGAAATGGAAAAGATGTTGATTTGATAGCTGCGGGACAAACCGGGACCGATGAACAAATTAATCAGGACAAACGAGCATGTCGATCTACTTGTCAGACGATGCCGAGGGGACCTCCTAGGTTGAGTTTTTTTTTTTTGACAGAGAGAGTACACTTCTACCTCCCAATGAGGGCAACTTGTTAATATTGTTATGTACTACCTCCGTTCACAAATATACATATAGAGTATTATATTCCAAGTTATTTAGTACTTTCTCCATTTTAAATTACTTACCTTTAGTTTTTGTTTTAGTTTGTACTAATTAAATATCAATATTTTTTATAAATCCTTGTAATTTAACAACATCTAAGTTATATAATAAGAAAATATTTCTCATGGTAAGTCTAAAAATTATAATTCTTATGATGTTAAACTATATGAGTTTATAAAATTTAATAGATAAAGATTGAAATGTTTGACTTAAGACAAACTAATTTAAAACAGATGTAGTAATTGAAGTTCAAGATTGAGTGCTCCTAGAAGTTCACTCGACTAGAAAATACTCTTACCATCCCAATTTGATCTTGAACTAACCAAAAGGCGATGGGACAAAGAAAAAAAGCTTCATGGTTATAAAATTAACTCTCATCAATCAAGGTGATCCATCACTTCGTCTCCCGTGAATTACATCAAGCGAAAAATATTGCATTGAGTTGCACCAACAAAATCTAATCATGGCTAGATGCATATATACTGTTGCACGCATGAAGCTTATTCAACGACATCCATTTACTCTTTACACAAATTGAAAAATAGGCATTTAGGGTTTGTTTGGAGAGCTTAAGATTTTGAGAAGTTGCTGGTTGCAACTAGCTTCTGAGGAGGCCAACACCGACGCGCAATAAGGAAGCCATGTTAAAATTTTCATACTTTTGTCAAATTTTAGTGAGATAAATTAATTGTCAACCTAGCATGTATCGAAGGGTATTTTGGATATATTTTTAAAGAAGGCACATCCCAATGACATATTGTAGAACAACTGATAAAGTTACCGGTATATTATAGAAACAATGTCAATGATAAATCGTTGAACTAGGAAAAACTTAGTGACATAAAGTAGATTCGCTATTTGGTTACAATCTTTGTAATACTGGACGTTTTGTATTTTTTTGTATATATTAATATATTAAAAACTACTGGGTGATCCCTGGTAGTATTCCTTAAAAAAAAAGCAGATTCTCTATTAAGTATTTCATCCACCCAAAACAAATGACCACTTTACCACTTATGGTCTAAATTATGAGGGAGGTAATAATATTTTTTAATATGGCAAAATTACAATAGCATAAGGATCAAATTTACCCTATTAAATAAGAGGTGTTTGTGCATAGAAGTATAATTGATGTAAGATTGAAAAAAATTAAATGAGAGATAAATCATATCTTACTATAAAGTTATAACCCACTCATTATAAAGCTCAGCATGCAAACATGCCACCTCATCATCCACTAGTAATAATTACATGCAAAACTTATGCAAGCATGCAACATCATCGATAATTCATTGAATTCTACAAATCAACATCCAATCATCTCCCTTCACATTATTTTTCACAATATTTTTAACATGTATATATCCCTCATTTTTATAATCCTTAACATATATTCATCCATATAATCAAAGTGTGGGATATCATATTTCATCTACAATCTCCAACATAGTCTATTAAATGTATTTATCTCTGAAAATAGTTTGACAAACCATTATTTGTTGTTAGTAACTAATCTATTAATTATAAAGCTCAACATGCAAACATGCCACCTCATCATCCACTAGCAATAATTACATGCAAAACTTATGCAAGCATGCAACATCATCTATAATTCATTGAATTCTACAAATCAACATCTAATCATATCTCTTCACATTATTTTTCACAATATTTTTAACATGTATATATCCCTCATTTTTATAATCCTTAACATATATTCATCCATATAATCAAAGTACGAGATATCATATTTCATCTATAGTCTCATACATAGTCTATTAAATGTATTTATCTCTAAACATAGTTTGACAAACCAGTTTTATTTGTTGTTAGTAACTAATATATATAATTTGTACTGTTTGCTCGATTATTAAAAAAATATTACATGCTACTTAGAAATTTCCGCAGTAAAGCGCGGGGAATCACCTAGTTAATAAGATAAGTAATACTTTAAAGTGGTCACTTATTTTTGAAAAAATCTTAAATCAAGAGTGGTTAGTTGTTTTGAACGTAGGAGATGATTAAATTTTGACTTAATCTTTCCGAGAGTGTCCATGTGAACTGCAGGAATTAATGCATGCATGACATAGGAAACAAATATTACGAGAAGATATTATGGATATGTGATGCCCAATATAAAGTAGTTTCATAATTCTTGATATTTTGGATAAGGTTGAGGTCAAACTTTTTATAACTTTGATTATCAATAACTTCTAAAATATTCAGTTTAAAGGCACTAAAACAACATTATAGATTTGTTTTACAAAGCACTATAATAAAATTAACAATATTTTTATTTATTGTATTGTGTGGTACACAGTACCTGGGTACTCACGGCAAGGCCTTGGGCCATGAAGCATAGGGTGGACCGAGAACCCTTGGCCCGTACGGCATACTTGTAAATTAAGTAGAAGATAGAGGATAAAACAACTAATCTTATCCAATGTAAATAGATGGTAGGTATCCCTGATTATGAGGGATACCGTACCGTTTCCACCTGGCTGACCTCATAACTACTTAAGGGATGCCAGGGGAAACCCTAAACGGTGATCATTCTCCACTTACATGCTCACAAGCTATTCCAACGCCGTGCTACCTATACTTATGCAAGTCTAATATACACTAGCTGAACTAGGGTATTACCTCACGCCGAGAGCTTGAACCAATATAAACATCTATGTCAGCATCTCTTCTTGATTTTGTGCACCATATAAATTATATTGCTGATTATAAGAATTGACATGTATATATTGTAATTGGAAAATATAGTTGATATATTTTAGAAACCATGTCATTATCAAAAACATCAAAATTTATGAAACTGGAGGGAGAGGGAGTATGTTGAACTAATTAATGGGGCTATAATTAGTACTATCTCCACCGTCTTGAAATAGCATTTTCTAGTCACTATTTATATCTGACTTTGGTCACATATTTTTACCGTGAATTTTATAAAAGTCAGTTGGGATTGGCTGCAGTACTACATCTGCGGTAGCTACCGCTGACATATGAAACCGGATCAACCTATCGATCACTGCTACTAGTGCAAAACTATTGAGGTTCTTCGTCCGGTCAGTGTGTTATGTAATAAATGTGACCATACAATTTTCATTCATCGCAACCTAATCATTTACGTTAGTTTTTCAAAAAAAACTAATTCAATTAAAAGTTATTGTGTTAAGGATTTCTTTAGAAAATAAAATATTGACCAATGTACCATTCACTCTAAATTAATTAAGCTAGTTGGGCCGCGCCATCCATGCGAGGATCTACATACAGATTCCACAAAGAGGTCAGAGAAAGTCGCGATTGGGCCATGAAATCGATCAGTCACACATATATCGTAGTAGTCAATCACGAAAGTGAAAAAGTCTAATTATTCAGGACGGCCGTGGCAAGTGATTTTATTTATATATATAAGTCAAGAATTATAAAAGGGCATCAGCCTTATTAATTTAGTCATGAAGTATATGTAGGATTTTCAGCAAAGGGGACTTGATGCGCCACCTTCTTCTCCTGTCGCTGCCGAAAGCGGGAACAATTTTGGAAGTCATTCTATATTTTTACCGTCCAAACGGTTACAGGGCCTTAATTTCGGCTAGGTTCAGTGGACATGAACATCGATGATGGCAAAGCTCTGATGCACCAGAGATAACCCGGGAAGCCTCGTCTTTTCGCTCATGCTTATGTTTATCGGTCAAAATTTAAAATTTTCAATCTTAAATTTAGAACTGATTTTGGAGTTTATTTATCAAAGTTTGTTTTTCAGCCGATGCTTTTAGATCGATAAGAACACGTATATAAAAGTTTTATTCATAAACGGTTTATAAATATGTCGTTTAGCTTATTCCACCAAACATTTAAATGATAGGATCATAGGCCTGCTTAGAAGCCAAAAAAAAAAAAACAGAAGTAGCCCAACACCAGTGTAAATTCCAGCAAATTCCAGCATGTGCGTCGGTGTGGTTAGATGGATGGAGTGATAGGAAAGAGATTTCGAGTCTCCCATCGTAAATTCTGAAAGATGCACGAATTAAGTATCAAAATTTAAAATGCCAACTTACCAGGTGGCAGGATGGATGGATCATTGCTAGTCGTCTGGACGGCTGCTTGTCCAAAACATCAACAGCTTGCTTAGCTAGTGTTTTATCCTCAATTCAAAGTTTGAATGAAAATGGTCGGTAATCTTCTATTATCTATTATATACTAAAAATCCGTTAAACTTTCTAAAAATGCTCTCAAAATGTCATGTGGCACTCTACAAACGCTCCTATGCCGCCATGTGGCATTATCTAATCTCACCGTCGATTTTCATTTAATTGTTGGTGGACCCATAATTTTAGACCATTAGATCATATCTATATCTATACGATTTTCATTTAAATTGATGGACCCATTAGTTTAGAATAATTAGGTGTATATACCTTCCCAGTATAAAAGGGAAAATATGTACCGTCGGCAAACAAAAATCATAAGTATGTACAGTACGTATGATTCAGAAAAAAAATAAAGCTTACGTTCTGTCCGTTCGCTGGAAGAAAGAGAAAAATCGGAAGGACAAAAATGCGTGTGTGATAAGTAAAAAAACGTACATAGTATAATCGGAAGAAAAATATAAAATATATTTTTCTATATAGCAAAAAAAAATCATATGTACGTATTACCATCCATCCATCTATTTATCTATTATATACTAAAAGTATATTAAACATCCTACAAACACTCCTAAACCGTCACATGGCACCCTATAAATACACTTAAGTCACAACGTGGCATTCTAATAAAATAGAAATCTAACCGTCGATCATCATTTAAATCGGTGGATCTATTATTCTATATCGTTAGATCTAAGATGAAACCAAAACCTCCCATGTCCCCATACCATGTAGCTCCCGGTTCCTTTCTGGTTTTCTTATGAGAACTTTCACGCAAATTTCTGGACATTGATTTTTTTTTTAGTAATCGATTCGGAACGGTCTAGCCGGCCAGAAACGGTAACGATATCATGATCAAATGCAGTAGCTACTAGGACTGCATGGTAACTACTGCACACAATCCAAGCCCTCCATGTCAAAATCTAACGGCCTAAAAGGATTCAGCACAGTAAAATCAGAACAGTTCCTTTCTACAGTAAATCGCTACAGTGTTTTGCTACAGTGCTTAGATATATCTGGAACGTCCATTTTGAATCATGTGATGCTAGTGTGACTGCTTATCTTGCAGTCACACTAGCTACTGCACCTGAATCGGATCCCGTGTGATCCACCAACGCATATATATTACCATGTGAAATTAATGCAGGAAATATATATTAGTAGCTTGCGGTCTGTAATTTTTTTGGAGTAGCTAGATGATGAACTAATTAACCAGGTGAATTAATCTGAAATTCACAGGTGATAGGGAATTTAACCTTGTGTCTGATACTCTGCAATATCATCAATTTACATTCATGGATATGATCCAACATTCCAACTCCTGGTTCAGACTTCAGATTCAGAGTACCACGCAAGAGAGCTGTACAGAAAATAGTAGACTAAAATCGCAATTTGGCTCTAAATTATGTGGGCTAAGGCTGCTTCCATTTCAAAAGTCTCTTGTTTTATGCAAGCACGCTTTTTGAATGGTGACTTTTTCTAGAAAAATCTATAAAAAGGTTTCTTTAAAAAAATTATATTAATCTATTTTCTAAGTTTTAAATAATTAATACCCAATTAATTATAAACTAAACGCTCACCTCATTTTTTATATTCTCAATCTTCTTGTTCCCGTTTATCTCAAACACCCTAAGGTCCCGCTTCTCTTTCCGTTTTCTTTTTTAAGATGCCACTTCTCTTTTCTTTTGAACAGGAGATCATTGCCGCATTTCTACTTTTCAGTTTCCACATTGACAAAATCAAGGGACCCCTCACAATCAGATTAATTCAAACCATGCATGGTCCTTCATATCTTTCTAATTATAAATCTTGAAATAAAACTAGTTGATATCTAAGTACGTACTATGTCTGTCCCATAATAATTATATTTATAGGATTTAAATTTGTCCCAAAATAATTATCACAATAGAGTACTAATGGTCTCATTAATCACTTTATATTTAAATTTATTTCTATTTTACCCTCAACTACTCTTCTACTCTTACCTATACACCATTTAATAAGGGGTATCATAGTATTTTTTTCTCGAACCTTAATATGCACTAAACAACCTAGAATATAATTATTTTAGGACGGAGGTAGGACCCTTTAACTATGGACAAATTAGGGTTATATATGTTATGCAGAATTATTAAAAATAAGGTTCGAATTTTACACTACATTTTCGAATTTTACACTACATTTAAATACCATTGAATGTTTCCGGATCATAAATTTATATCATTCCGTCCAATTCCACCGTCACTTTTATCAAAGCAAACCTTTTTGCCCCTTTCTTGCCATCCATCTGTGCAGAGGTTCTTGAACCAATTTTGTCTATTTGTTTTTTTCTCCGGCGATAAAAACTTTTATGGCCGGCGATAAAAACATACAAAGAGCAGTACTGGAAGCAGAGCAGTTGCAGTTCCTATTGATATCGTTCTCGCCACTAGCAATAATGAAGAGAAAGTAGTTAACGTGGTTATTCACAGGAACTAACGAGCATTTGCTGGATGCACTCCCGAAAACCGATTCATCTCCCGACGTATTCATCATGAAGCTTGAGGTTCCGGATCCCTTTTGTCCCAACTACGTGTGCAACTGTGCACGCACTTGTTAGGATGAGATCACCGAAGCAGCAACAACATATGGATGCAAAGGTCTATGTCTGTGTTTTTCTCGAGACTGTGATCTAACCACTTGGGTTCTGATTTGATTTTATAGGGTAAACCAACAATTTGAATAGTCCTAGAAATAGGTAGAGCGACGAATATTTTTTACTCTTGCAACACCCATCCATTTCAACTATGTGTTTACGTCAGTTTAAGTAACAGCCGAAGACAAAGGGCAAGGGTCGCTTCCGTTTACTAGTTATGCAATATAAACCACATTGTTTACTTCAAAACTATAAACAGTTCGGTTACTCCAACACAAACAGTTGTGCAATATAAACGATATTGTTTACTCCAAAAAACCAACCAATTGTGTAAATTCGTTTTGTCCATCACAAACTGTGCGAACGAGCGCGTGTGCTTTAATTTCCTCTTGTCTCTCTTCAACTTTACAATTGGTGTAAATAATTTCCACCATCGAAGTTGATTAATCTATCTCGATTTCCCATGTGGAACGAAAACACACGTGACTTGTAAGATTTAATAGGATTTGGATTTTTTTATTTAATTTAAATAGGCCAATATCCAATTAAATATAACAAAAAAACCACCTTGAATAGTAAAATCACCATCCAAAACGCATTTGGGGTCGTGTGGTGTAACTAAATTGATGGGAAATATTTCTCAAAAAATATAATTGATTGGAAATAGTAACTAGTTTTGAAGTTGATGGTGCTAATAATAAGAGGTTTAAAATGTGCTGAATCATTTTGCGCTCTAGTCAAGCAAAAATTAACAGATTTTCAAGAGATTGAATTAAATCTGTACTGGAAACGGAAGGCAAACGATAAACAATGACCTTAACAGAATAACTGTGACTTTAAAGTTTGAATGTTTGACTACATGAGGAATAGGGATGGAATACGAGTACACCCGTCCTGGGTAAATTCACTGTCGCATTCAAGTTAGGTTGGTGACGTCATCCAACTAATGACGCTATATAATACTGTCTATTTCAATAAACACAAACAAACACATGAGTACATTTAGCAAGCTCCAGAAAAGTGTTTAAGTCATGGTACGACTTACGAGTCACAACACGCTGTATTGTGTCCAGGCATCTCACTATGTAATTATTTTTGGTTAAAATATTCTGAAATTGTGAATCACAACTTTGAGTTAATTTTCAGTTACAACTTTAGATTTTTATTGAGAACTTGAATATTTTAGTACTCTGTTTTATAAAATGTTCTCAAGTCTCAAATTCTAACTTTCTGAAAATTTCCGAAGTGTTTTTTGGCATGTGCTGAACTGTCATATTATATCTTCCAATTTTTTCGCACACTGTGTCTGAATGACAGATATTTACTACTACATCAGTCCAAAAATAAGTTTATTTCTATCATCTAACCTACCTACCTTTAGCTCGTAAATTGATGAGTTTTATTTGTTAAGTTCTCCTTGCTAACCTCTTACATACCTAACCATAAATACCACTATTTTCCTGTTGTTATATATCATGCGTTGCAACAGGATATGATATACGTGTGGTTCAATTTTATACCCTCGAAACAGGATTTAGAGAACATGGTTCAGTTCTTTTTTTAATGCACCGGTTTTTCGAAGTATATGTGAGATTGGGAGAGGGAAGGAAAGGAGTGGGGAACATGGTACAGTTTTTTCCATTGGTTAATTTTTTTGGATGCATGGTTTTTTATATGGGATTGGAGGACGACTATGCTTTGCAACAGATCAAAATTATGGGGTTTATCTTTTCTTCTATCCTGTTTTTCAGGTTGATTTTCGTGTGAAATAATGATTTTTGAGGGAGGTAGTTTTTTATGTGGGGAGGGACGAGGACTTCACTTTTAAGTAGTGAAACAGATGAGCGGTACTTCTCTATTTACCCTCCACCTTGTTTTAACACCTAAGGCTAAAAATAGATTTATTTTGACTTGGAGTGAGAACTTTGAATTTTTTTTGTATTTTAACATAGGTGAATTTTCATCTTTTTTTTGTGTAAATATCATTTTATATTGGCAACTAATATCATTTTCAATAGGAAAAAGTTCAAATTACCCCTGAAATATTTGGTGAATACGAAATCACTCGCGCGCCGGCGGAGGCCGAGGAGGAGCGGCGGCGGATATGGGGCTCCTCCACATGCCGGCGGAGGCCGAGGAGGTGAAGCGCAAGCCAATTGAGGCCTAGGAGGAGCGGCAGCAGCTGTGAGCATCTTTGAGCGCAAGAAAGCTTGAGACGGAGGTGGACTTGTCGTTGGCTGCACGTGAGGTTCGATTCCCCCGATGTTGCAGCCACCTCCGCACAAGCTCTGACATTGGCCGCTGGATTCAATGACCCAATTGGCACCATCCTCATCAGCGAGGACGATGACTCCCGCATGAAGCGCACCCCTGTCCCGGTTGCTCCCACCTCAACTCGAGTTGACGGTGGCATCGGTGTATGCGCCGCCACTGCCTCCAAAGAGAGCCGGGGAGGAAGATTGGCTTAAGGGAGATAGATGACAAGTGGGTCCATATTTATTTTCTTTGTTGATTGGATTGTCATGTTGACTTCACGCGTGTAAGTTCTTGATCAAAATCGCCCAAAACAACGATAGAGGGTAATTTATTCAGTATGAATAATTGAGAGCGTAAAAGTCTAGTATTTGAGTTCAAGGGGTAATTCGTGTTAGAATATATAAGCACATGTAGATTTAATTTATTCCATAAATAAATCATGACATTGAACATGTATACTGCATAATCGCATCATACGATCTATGCATGTAAACTAGACAGAGCAGATCGAATATACAAAATATGATGAATGCGTACCGAGGGTTTTGGAGCTGCACAGCAGGACGAATTCACAGTACCGGACACGTATACTAGCATAATCGCATCATACGATCTATAATGTAAACTACCAGAGCAGATCGAATATACAAAACATGATGAATGCGTACCGAGGGTTCTGGAGCTGCACAGCAGGAAGAATTCACAGTATCGGACATTGACGACGGCGCCGTGGTCGACAAATAGCAAGCAGTCGTGTGAAGCACTTCCACACCCTGTAACCGAATCGAATAAGTCACGCGTAACTTATCTGGACTCCATCGCGGCCTAGCCAGGTGAGACGAGCGAGCACGTGTGTTTCTCTTGTTCTCTTCACCACACGTGTCTCAAGTGATTAGGAGAGCACCCTCTTCTATAAGGAGGTCTACATCTCCTATAACAGACAAGGTGGTACTAAGCATCCTATGCACGCTATCCCGTGATGTATGTTTTTGTGATTTTCTAAAGAATTGATCTTCAAATAGTATAAGACTCATTCATTATTTCGAACAATTCACACTCACCCAATAGTTCATTCAGAGAGGTAATTCACACATTTTCGTTTTCATTAAGCTGGACCACCTTATTATTCATCAATATTAATAGCTACATACACAAGTCAGCGTACTCAATATTTCCAAAATACTTAAACCTATCATCCAGCCACTAAATCGTTGCCTCGCAAGAAAACAACCACCTCCATCACGTAGTGGGGTGTCGCAAAAATGACAACAACAACATCACCAAGCATACATAAAAATGCGCTTTATTGCGAATGAGACTAGGTAAAGTAGGTGGCCAAAACGCATGATTCCATATATCTATCCAGCTCATAACTAATAGCTCATGGAGCTCAACGGACTGCCGGTCGCCACAAGCTGGGAGAGAGCAGCCTCCACCATCTGCTTCATTTGGACACTATCCATGTGATCTACCTGAAATTTGAAACAACTTTATTCAGCCAAAACCCCAAAATTAACAATGCTAAGGTTTTGTTCTTTTGAAGAGGTTGGGAACCCCTTCCCTCCGCACATAAAATAGAGTAATAGATTAACGCATGATTAATTAAATATATTTTAAAAATCTTAAAAAATATATTTGTATGATTTATTTAAAACAATTTTTGTATGATTTCTTTTAAAAATTTAACAGTTTAAGAAACATGCACGTGGAAGTCAACAACCTAACTCAGCCTCAATCCCAAAAAAAAAAAAAGAAAAAAACTAACTCAGCCTCAATAATGTGTATCAAACACCTAATTTCTAGAAGAGGACAAAACACAGAACATCCCCCAAAAACTGTTGTCTCCACGTCTGTAATCAAATCAGCTAAAAGAAAAGTGCGGAATTTCACGTCACAACAAATAAAAAAACGAGGGAAAAAAAATCATCTCTCGTGCAATCGAACACGTGCCAATCGTTTTCCATGGCTTCCCCCAACCAAAACATGCACGTGATGTGACGCCCATGTAGATGTAGTGCTCCCGTTTGCCCCCCCAAAAATTAATTCATTAATTATCATCTGAAGCACGTGCGCGATCCATCCATCCATCGAATTGTTCGATTTCTCCCTCGTGCGCGTCCGATTAATCCCATGTGGTTTTCAATCGCTTTTTGCAATCGAACAGAAGAAGAAGAAGAATCAGGTGGATTCGTAAAAGCGGGGAGAAGGGGATTTTTCTGATGCTTTGAGATTCGGGACGGTCGTCGCTTGGTGAGGATTTGATTTGCCTAACATAAGACGCCGCAAAGGGAGCAGCGTGTGATTGCAACGTTATTTTTCTACCTAAAAATGGAAGTAAAATGTACTACTGCGTGTGAATGGTCAAAGTCAAACTTGGAAGGTCAAACCAAGGAAAGGAAGAGGAGCTCAGTGACCGCGCGTGACGTCAGCAATGGAGATGGAGATGGAGATGGAGATTGTATTATACCTCGACGAAGAGGGTGTGCATGAGGCAGCCGGCGACGGAGGTGATGTTGGCGGTGATGACGCGGAGGCGGAGCTCCTCGAGGGCGCGGCACACGCGGGCCATGGCGTCGCGGCGCTTGCTGCACGTCACGCTCACCACCAGCACCCTGTCGCCCACCTCCGACACGCGCAGCTCCTGGATCTCCACCGGCGGCGCCGGCGCCGCCGCGGCGAGCAGGGCGTCGTTGATGGACGAGACGGACAGCGCCCGCTTCACCTTCTTCGTCCGCTCCGCCGCCGCCGCCGCCGACGAGGAGGGGTGGTGGCCGTACTCGTATTCCTCGTCCGCGCCGAGGCCAGCGAACGGGTTCGCCGCGGCCGGGGCGGCGCTCGCCGCGGCGGCGGACTCGAGCGCGGCAACCTCCCGGAGCATCTGCTGCTCCTCCGCCTGCAGGCGCTGGATGTACTCGATCGCGTCCTTGACGATCGACGCCTTGTCCATCTGCGCCAACCACCGACGAGCAGTCAGCAATGTCGCCGTCGCCGGCCGGCTGGCCGCCATGGATGAACTGTTAAGCTCCTCTCCCTTACCTTGGTGATGTTGGGCACGACGCTGCGGAGCGCGTAGAGCTTCTCGTTGAGCTTGCGGCGGCGGTCGCGCTCCATGAGGATGTTCTTGTTCGCGCCACCGGCGTCGTCGCCACCACCGCCGCCGCCGGCCATCATCATCGTCATCATCCCGCCACCGCTACCCGCCACCGCGGCGGCGGCGTCCCCGCCCACGGCCGCCGGCGCCGGCGCCGACGACGAGTGCGACCCGTCCGGCGAGCTCGACTCGTAGTTGGAGTCATCCTGCGTCGGCAGGTACATGCTGCAACCAAACACCATGTCAGCAACAACAATGGCGGATCGGCGGCGGCGGCGAGGCGGAGGCGCACCTGTCGAGCTCCTCGGACTCGAGGTAGCGCTGCGTCTCCCAGTAGTAGGCGAAGCTCTCGCCCATGGCCATCTCGGCGTCCATGGCGCTTGCTCTGCTTCGCGTTTGCTCTGCTTCGAGTTCGAGGTTGGCTTGTGTCTCTCTCCGACTCCGAGCTCACTTGTCTCTCTCCGAGTCGCCGAGCCAATATATACTGGGAGAGGGGTGAGGCTGGCAGGTGGGGCCCACGGGGGGGGACGCGCACACCCACACCTGGACACGGACGCGTCTGGTCTCCGGGACCGCGTGGCGACCAGGCGGAAAACGTGCGGGAATTCAACCGCGGGTGGGCCCGCCGAGCCAGGCACGCGAGGACAACGTGCGCGTGCGCGAGCCCGGCCGATTGATGCCTCCGGCCACCACTGATTATTATCACTTCGTTTTTTTAATGTGGCGATCACATGTTAATTACTGCTACGCACGCTACTACTTCTGTTGTGTATTTGATCTGCTAGGCCTTAGTTTAGGTCCCCATCGGATGGCCTATTCAGCCAAAAGAAAAACCAAAATTTGAATTTTCAAACTTAATTTTAGTATTGATTTTGAGATATTTTTAACGTAGTTTCTTTTTCAGCATTGACATTTAAGTCACCGATAACACATATATAAAAGTTTTACCTACAAATTTATTTTTATTCTCTAATAAATCGTTTTGGCTTATTACGAAAAAAGCCAAACGATGAGGCAGTTAAATCCCACCTAAAAATTTTACATCCTGTCACATCAAACGTCTGAACACTTGCATAAAGTATTAAATATAGTTTTAAAAAAATAATTGCACGGATTGCGACTAATTTGCGAAACGGATCTTTTGAGCCTAATTGCTCCATGATTTGATAATATCGTGCTACAGTACACATTTACTAATGACAGATTAATTAGGCTTAATAAATTCTTCTCGTGGTTTACTGACGGATTCTGTAATTAGTTTTATTATTAGTGCCAAACACTCTATACGACACCCTATATAATATCTGATGTGACATGCCAAACCTTTACATCCCTGGATCTAAACACCCCCTTAGTAACCTTTTCATAAAACACACCACAAACGCGTACACTAATTCATATAAATGTGCGTCTGTTCTAATAAGCAATCTACAAAATATTAAAGCGATATATCTTGAAATTGATGAGGTTATAAGAAACGTCTTACTGATGTTGATGGGTAGAAAGAATACATATATGATGGTTATGACTTAATTCTGATTCCACCATAAGTGGTTGAGTTTGTTACTCTGTTTTTCCAACTAATCTCTTTTATTTTCCGCGCGTAAGCTTTTTAAATTACTTAACGATGCATTATTTGTAAAAAAAATATACAAAAACTGTTTTAAAAAATCATATTGATTTATTTTTTAAAAAAGTTAGCTAATATTTAATTAATCATGCGTTAATTGATAGTTTCGTTTCACATACACTGCAGAGTACTTCCTTCATCCTATTAAAAAACAAGCTAATACCGGATGTAACATATCCTATTACAATGAATCTAGACATATATTCGTCCAGATTCACAGTATTAGAATATGTTACATTCGGTTCTAGATTCGTTTTTTTATGGGACGGAGGGAGTAGCTGGGAACCCTAGGAACGAACACAGCCTTTATGGAGTACTCCTACTCAGTAAGCACTCTCGTAATGACTTTGGTTATGCTAATTAATCGCGTGTTAATTACACAGGACAGGACGGGAAGCGATGTCGCTGTCCTTGTGTTGGGCATTGATGGTGTACGCGTGTGGACGTGGAGAAAGCGAGTCTGATCCGAGTAAACGACGCTGTGGATGGGGTTTGGCTCGCACCATGTGCCTGCCCCCATTTTGGTGATGAATTTTCTCATCTCCATTTTTAATGTCTTTATTTTTTGTTCCTTTTGGTCCAGTATTCAGATAGAGATTTTTATTTTGTTTGTTTTTGGAGGAGGGGACACCTGGAATTAATTGCGAATGTGGCGCGATGGACCATCTGAAAACTGAAATTACGTCATCCCTGGTTTCGTCACCCTTTACACTTCGCCGTCGAGCAATTGTTGTCTTTGGGTTCGCTATCGAGATAAAATGTGGAGAGAGAGAGAGTAGATTCTACTCATTTATCGTTGTTAGTTATCTCTTCCTATCATAAAGACATCACACATGTATTGGCGGATTCATCGCCTGGGCACCCGACCATTCGAGGTTACTGGCAAAATCTCCATGAAATCTCTGTCTTCTTGAAAGTATTGAAGATAGAATTTCGCAGCAAATAAAACTTGTAGCAAAAATTGCTAATATTTAAAAATGTTCTGGATCTATCACTGAACAAAAACAAGTCTCATTACCAGTACACATCAACCAGCTATTAACCAGCAGAACATGCAATTTTTCTTTAGAAATTCACGACCTAACTTTCTTTCTTTTTGCATATATATATTTGCCACAAACCTATGAATATTTAACATTTCAGTTCAGATGAGACAACTCCCCTTCCACACAATAAAAAAAAAGTTTTCTTTTTTATACCAACCATTTGCCCAACTTGTCAAATTGATGCATTAAACAAGATTAGATCAACTAGTTGCCATATCTAGTGTGAGATTACAGTTATGGCATCAAAACCCAAACAAATAAATAATCTATTGGCATCTTCTTCTCTCTGCAGGACACCTGTTCCCAAGCACAATGCACTGCTAATTTTTGTTTGTTAATTTGGCATTGCTGCTACCCGATCTGGCAGTCCCCAGAAGGCATGGTCTCTGATGAGGTTTACACCCAATTAAGATATTAATTCTTCACCTAGCCATAGCTTGTAAAGTCAAATATGGATTACCTTTTTTTTTCTCTCCAATTTGCCAACAGGGATTAGAGAAAAATCCAAGCCATAAAACCTCATGTAGTGTCATCTGATTAGTTGGTTGATTTCTAAATCAAGCTTCAAGCACATAAATTAAGACCTTAACTACTAACTGGATCGAAAGAAGAAAGGGTTGATGACAATGGCTGTGTGATTAACTACTCAACAAATGATGTCTTCAGCCTAGATTTGCGGGTCTAGAAAAGGAATCCCTACTTTGCTATATGCATGTTGGATGTCTGAATGCTACGGCCAATCGCTAGCACGCATTTCTAAGATAATCCACATTGCATTTTATATACTTCCTCAATCCCAAAATATAAATCACATGTACTTGTAAAACACAGACAGGTTCACTGCAATAAATACAGTCATACAAGTAATAAGATCATAAAGATATTGAGGTAGACAATTTGAAACAAAAATAAAAGAAGAGGGAGGTGCTAGTTTAATTGTATACTATGCATGCACGCCTTGCATTATAAGACATGAAAAAATTGATTGTGTCTTATATTTTAGAATGGAGGGAATAAATGATAACGATTCAACATAGATAGATATGTAATGCAGTAGCATGTACTCCTTCGGTCACAAATATTTAATACCACTGACTTTAACATTTTGTGCTATTAAATAAATATATGTAATATATCATTTAATTTGTTGACTTCTTTTACCACAAATACTTTAAGCATGAGTTATATTTGTATATTTTTATATAAATATTTAAATAAGAGAAATGATCATACTCTATGGTTAAAATTAACTGCTTTTACCCTGTTTCGCAAAAGGAAGAAAAACTGTCAGTCTACTCAAGTACTCCGCACTAGTAAAGGAAGTCGCTTTGGACAGCGATACAGTTTTCAAAACACAACTTTGATTTTTTATTTCTATAAAAATATTTATTGAAAAGTGATATATGTATATTTTTATGAAAGTATTTTTCAAGACAAATATATTTATATAATTTTTATATTTTCAAACTCAACAACTTAAGAGTTATTAATGATTTATATTTTTAAGATTTGACTTAAATATTGTCCTTAACGACTTCTTTTATGAGTATGGAGGGAGTAATTTTACATTGCACTGGCTGATCTACGTACCAAATATTTTAACTGCAAAGGCAGTGTCCTTTTCAAAAAAACAAAAGCAAAGGCACTGTGAAATTTTTGTAAAAAAAAAAGATAGAGAAAACTAAGTTTGCCTCTCATGACATGCATGGGAAAGCGAACCTGTTGGTATCAAACTAATAACTCTGAAATCTGAACTCGGCCGCTTCGATCATCTCGTCCTACTTAATTATGAGTGCTCAACAAGCAACTACTAGTAAATTAATTAATACTGACAAAGAGTTCTTTAGAAATTATAATAAAATGTCAGCTTTCAGAAAATCCATTCATGTCTAGATCGATCAAGTTTCATTTTCCATGAGAAGCGACACAATAATTAAACTTCGCAACAGAAATAAATATGCTGCAATAGCTGAATTTTTTTCAAAAAAGAAAAACCATGGAGACCACTGTGAAATAAATATGATGCAGTAGCTGAATACTTTTTTTTTCAAAAAAAATACGATATATATGCCAGTAATTTTTGCAAAGGCACTGTAAGGCAGAATTAATTGTGCAAATTACGGTCACTTGCAGCATCACATCATAATACGAATATTTTCAAAAAAAAAACTCATAATACGAAGAGTAAACTCTTGAAACTGCATATTGTGTTGAAATGTCGATGTCCTTCGTTTGAGCTATCCGATTCCGAAAACTGTAATAATAATTAATGATTTATTATATAATTGTAACTTCGTTCATTCAATATGTCCAAGAGTCACGCGTGTGTCAACACAACTGAGATACATATTGATCCATTGCAAGTCTATCCTATATATGTTACGGGGATATATCCTATATACACAAATTTTTCGTGCACACCAACTAGCAAATGTTATATAAAATTTTAGAAAACATTGGACACATACTTTAAATAGTGTTATACATATCTGTGAAATCTTATGTTCAAATTCATTATATTTTAGTCGCAACAAAAAAGACAAAATTCCGATAGATTTTACCCTTAAAACTGTCAGATTTTTTACTTTTTTGTTACAGCTAAAATATAACGAATTTGAATAAAAGAGTTTGTAGATATGTGTAATACTATGAAGAGTATATGTTAGATTTTTTTAAAAAGTTTTCGTAATATTTACTTGTTGGTGTGCACGGGGAGTTTGTGTGCATAGGATATATTATATTCCCATTTGTTGTACACAGGTAGGGACATATATCCACCGTCTCAAGAAATTCTAATTTTAGCTACGAATTTCAACTAGGATTTTTTTTTAGGTAGTAGAGGTTAAATCGCCAGCAAAGTGAGTTTTCACTACAATAGTTGTAGTTTTATAAGTGATTCAAGTGCAACGTTCTACTACTTAAACTACTTTCCACTTCACATTCGAAAAAATTAATTAGTAATAGCTGTTGTCATCCATGACTCATGGTATCTTGGAACTGATCCAGCGATGGTGACGACAACTTTACATTACCAATATGTTGCCATAACATATACACGTACACCAAGAACAAGTTTCCACTTTCAGCTTCTATAAAACCACCACAGCAATGGTTCCATGCCCAGGTTTTGCGGTAGCTGTATCGTCAGCCCATTAATTAACAAATTTCCAACATAAGGGCAACTCGAATGTATTTGACTAACTAGTTCATAGATATGGGACCCACAGCTGGAAGTCTATAGTTATAGAAGCCACCACAATGTGAGTAATTAGAGTGGGTCCCACCAAAGGTAAAAAAAATTCAGCCACCCCTACAGCTGTGCTACTCTGGTTGCCCCCCATACATGTGTAACAGTTTGTTTAATATTTGTGAATAGTGCTATTGTTCAACTATGATATTTTATTATCTTATTGCCTACCCATAGTGCTATGGACAGCTTTTGCTATATCTTTGCTATAGACTACTTGCACAATGTGATTAGGTAGCTGAAAATAATATAATATTGTCTATGGACTACTTTTAGACAACATTTTAGACAACAATAGCAAGCTATAAGACAACTATAAACATATTTTAAAAAGATAAAGAAGAGAGAGAAGAGCATCGGGCTACTGATTTGTAGCCAGCTGCAGCACGGACTTCAAGACGTAATGTGTATATGACAGGTGGGACCAAGTATTAATAGTATAGTAAGCAACTATTGTAAAATTGGCTATTACATTGGTTATAAATGATTTGGAGCTAGTAGTGGGTTATACTATTAAACTTGCTCTTTTAAGCATCTACTTTGCTGGACATATACCTAATAATAAATATCCCACAAGCAACCCCCAAATATTTGGATACTTAATTGTTACAAGATGACAATATAATAGCTGAGTTTATAAATTAAAATCGATCTCTCGTCAACAAGAGGTTGGTTCACTGCACAGATATTTTGTTCAAGAATTCATCACCAAATAGATATATCATATATGGTATGAATTTTATACGTAGCAGCAAAGTATGACCGAACTTTGAACACAGCTGGGAAAGCACTTTCTGTATATATAGTAGTGAAGCGGTTAAATGACTGCACCCACTAGAATCACATTCTTGATACCCACAATTGGCACATATGTAGGTGCGGTTTTACAGGAAATTAAATAAAAGGTTTATGTATATATTATCAGAGCAAGTTTAATAGTGTAGCCCACTACTAACTCCAATTCATCTATAGCCAATCTAAAAGTCAATTCATACAATAGTTGCTTACTATACTATTAATATATGGTCCCACTTGTCATACACACATTGTGTCTTAGAGTCCATGCTGCAGCTGGCTACAGATCTGTAGCCCGCTGCTCTTCTCTCTCATCTTTTATCTCATTAAAATATGTTTATAGCTGGCTAATAATCTGCTATTGTACCTGCTCTCAGTGTCAATCTCTTGACCGTGTGTTAAAACAAGTTTTTTTTTAATTTAAACTACTACCAGAGACTTAGTAGTAATATATTAAAAGAATAAAAAGTATTAATTACAACAAAACCATAAAAATATAAAAGTTGTAACTAACTAGGCATAGAAGAGCTGAGAGCCTCATTCATCCTACAAACATGCAGCAGATCCTCATTCCTTCTACAAACATGCATGAGAGTATCATTCCCTGAATGCAACAAACCAACGATCTTCATTGTAACGCCCCGATTTTCGTTCGGGATTTAAAAATCATTTAATAATACATTTTCTAGAAATTAAATAAAAGTTAAAACATTTTAATCAAGTGAATTATTGAGGAAATTAAAATTTCCTTTAAAAATCATTGGCCGAGAATATTTTGTAATATTCTCTGTGCCCTAAAATATTCTCTGAAATTTCCCGTGAATTTTCGGAGCTCAAGAAATAATTTTAATAGCACAAAGATCATTTAATCAATTAATTAAAAAGAAAAAAAATAAAATCTCCCATCTTCCTCTTGGGCCATTTTCGGCCCAAGATCTTTTCCCCCTCCTTGGCCCGCTCGCCCCTCTCTCCTTCCCTCCTCCCTCTCGGGCCGACCCCTCCCTTCTCGGCCCGATCAATTTCCCCTCGTGCAAAGTCTAAATAACCCCCTGGCTCTCCTCCCTCTCTCTCTCCCAGACAGGTGGGCCCGACGACCCCACCTGTCAGGTCCTTCCTCTACCTTCGGCCTCCAGAGCCGAAACCGCCATTGCCGCCCACGTCGCCGCCGATTCCAGCTCCTCCCGCTCGCGCCCTCGCGCCCAAACCGCATAAAATCGGTTCCCCTCCACCTCCTCCACCAAATCCCCCACTTTTCCCTAATTTTTGGCGCCAAATCGAGCCCCACTTCGCCCACGATGTCGCCCACGTCGCCGGCCGTTGCCGCTTCAAATCCGCCACGTCCGGCCACGATTTCTCCTCCCCGAGCCTATAAAAAGCACCCTCGTGCCCTCCTCTTCCGTTTCCCTCTCCTCCCCGAGCTCCTCGTTACCTCTCCCGTGCTCCCCGCGCAAGCCCGCGCTCTGCCGCTTTCCAGCGAGCTCCGGCTGCACGCCGCCGTCGCCGTAGCCACCGCCGCGCTGCGCCGCTTACACCGCCGGCTTCACCATGCCTCGCCGCACACCGGCCACCGCTCCATTTGCACAAACCTCCGCTGAAACTCCCCTTCCACCATGCACCCGAGTCGCCACCACCCTAAACCGCCTCCAGCCGCATGTCGTCGCCGCCTGAGCCGCTCCCGCGCCCTGCCACCACCGCAGCCGGCTTCGCCGCCGCGCGGGCAAGCCCGGCCACCGATCCGTTTATCCCCTCCACCACCGAAAAACCACCCCCACCGCCAACCTGAGGCCGACGCCGCATTTGCCGCCTCCGGCCACCTCCTGCTGCTGTCCCAGACCACCTTAATATGCGCCGTCGCCTCCATCGGCTTCTCCGCCTGGTGCCACCCCTTCGCCCTCGCCATTCACCGCCGGAATCCTCTCCTTCCCGTCGAGGTGAGCTACTCCCCATGTCGCCGGCCTGCGGCCGCTTTTTTTTTTTCCACCACCTCGCGCCTCCTCCCTTTCTCCTAATCATTCCATCGCCCTCCCAGGTCATCCCGGCCTACGTCCACCGTTTCCCGCCCATGGAGCCGCCGCGGGAGCGCCATCCCGCAGTCGTCCCGAGGAGCTCGCCGCCGCGCTCGTCGCCCCTCGCCGCCCGGCCCACGGTGAGGCCTCCTTCCTCCCTTTTCCCTTCTGCCTCCCTTGTCCGGCGCCGCGTCGTGCTGTCATCGCCGGCGGCCGTCCGCGCGTGTGCCGCCGCCTTGTCGGGCTGGCCGGCAAGCCCGCCCCTTGCCGCTCTGTTCGCCGCCCGTGGACCACTCCCGTGGTCCGGGTCCACGGTGCCGCCAGGCCGCGGTGGACCGACTCCATCGTGCGCCCGCCCCTTTGTGCCGCTGACATGTGGGGCCCGCGTGTCGGCGCCGGCGCCCCTTGCTGATGTCAGCGAATGCCTTTTCCTTTGAGAAAATAATTGATAATTGCGCAATAAATCATTAATAATTATAGAAATCCATTTAAATGGCTCAAAACTTCTAAAATTCATATCTAATTCATTCGAACTCCGAATTGGGCCATTCAAATTGCAAAATTCATCTAAAATTGAGTTCTACATGTTTGTTTACTTTTTATGTACTGTTTCCTTGGTTTTTATTAGGGTTTTTCTTTGTTTTGCGTGCCAGCGTGTAGAATCCGTCGTTTCGGAAAATCGCGGTCGCGAGGAAAAGAGTTCAGAAAATCCAAGTGAAGAAGCAAGGCAAGTCACACATTCCCCTTGAGCATGTTGTTCCCAATTTATAAATGTTTTACCGTTTGCAAATAAATATGCATGTTTTGCTAATTACATGGGATCAGGGTTTACCTATCTGCTCGCTTGTGCCATGTTTACTTGATATTTGTCCTTTGTCAACCATAGGTAATAAATCGCCTAGCTTGTGTTACTTTGATGACCTAGCTAGAACTATATGCTTAGCCATGCTTAATTACCACTAGCTCAGTCGATGGGATAATTGCAGTATTAGACATTCTAGTATCTTGTTGAGCTGCGTGCTCGAGACATCTGGCCATGTTTCATGGTCGTAATTATCCAACTAAAATGCGACTGAATGGTGGGCTGTGGGTGCATGGTTTTGTGAGTCGCACCTATGGCAATTAAGGACCGGTTCACGGAAAACCCTGGAAGACTTACGGCGCTTGCCACAAGCGAGAGTGGGTAACTGCTTGATCTGAAGTATAGCTCGACCCTTTCCTAGGCACCGGTGGCGAGGGTGGGCGTGATGGAGTTGGGTCGGCCGGGGTGTCCGGTTGTCCAGCTGTCGGATTCGCCGCGGCGCAAGAGGGGACTGCCCACTGCCTTTTGAGGGGTGGGGGTGAAACCTTAGCGTGGTGTGGATGGTTAGGAGAGGGTTATGCGAAGGGTCTCATCACAATCATTCGACATGGTGACGTGTGCATCATGGGCACATGATGACGCGGTGACATGTCGGTGGGTTGTGTCTTGTGGGTACAGTTGTGCACATCTGGCCAGAGTAAAACTATTCGAATAGCCGTGCCCACGGTTATGGGCGATCGACCAGATTCACCGTGATTAGTCTCACACTTAATAAATCGACCCAATGCACTGTAGTTTAGGTGGGTTGGTTGGGCCTGTTCAACGTGGTGTAGCGTTGATCAGTGGAGATTTAATACTACCTTAATTACTCAACTGTTTTACTGTTTTCCTCAATAAAATGTTTTACAACCGCCTTTATGCAAATAGCCACAAACCGTCCTTGTATCCCCTTGCACGTCTGCATCGTTGGTGTGGCTTGCTGAGTACGGTGGTTGTACTCAGCCTTGCTATTATTCCCCCTTTTCAGAAGTGTAGTGCTTCTGAGCTGAAGACGAAGTTAGAGAACCAAGGCTCAGACCCTAATTGAGTTTTGCCTGTGGAGTGGAGCTGAAGCCCCGCTAGGATCGCCTTTTTCCGCTGCTGCTGCTTTTGTTTCGGTGTGAGGACTAAGTGCCTCTTCTGTAAGTATTTTACGCTTTATTTACGTTTGGAACTATATATTACTTGTTGTTTTGTGTACCCTGGTTGGTCCTGGACAGGGATTTAATACACAAAATAGTCTAGAAATTTGGGCTAAATTTCTGGGCGTGACATTCATCTGGCAAAAAAATTATCAAAAACTTCTCCATTTCACTGTTTTCAGATATGCCAACACGAGAAAAGCATAATACTCCCTCCGTCCCAAAATAAGTGCAGTTTTGCACTATTCACGTGATCAACATTTCACCGTTCGTCTTATTTGAAAATTTATTATGATTAGTATTTTTATTGCTATTAGATGATAAAACATGAATAGTACTTTATGTGTGACTAAATATTTTTAAATTTTTCACAAATTTTTCAAATAAGACGGATGGTTAAACATTGGGCACGGATATCCACGGCTGCACTTATTTTGGGACGGAGGTAGTATCTAGGAAGCCTTATCCTCTGAATTGAAGTCTTGCCAGCACCACCATCTGGCAAATTTTCAAATTAGTATTCTAGCTCTTACTGAAAGGACATATGAAGAACAAATGCATCAACGTTTCTCTCGGGTCTTCACATAAAGCACAAATAAATCAGCATCTTCAAGAGCACAATGCTTCTATTCAACATATCTCTGCTATTCAACATGTCACAAAGAAGTAACCATATAAACACTTCGATCTTTTTGACACACTTGGTCTTCCAGATCCATATGAAGGGCCTTGGGACTAAAATCCCCATAAACATTGACCTGTAAAATTTCTGAGAGGAGTAAGTCTCAGTATTCCATATAAATGTCCATATATCACCCCTTTGTGAGGTGAATTCCAAATCATCCAATTCTTGTTGCAGCTGTTGAAATTGTACATATGACTAAGTCTCAAGGGGAAGATTAAAACAATCCTCAAGGTATCTGCTGCAGAAAGTTCAGATTGTAGAGGGCACACTCTTACGAGCATGTGTGGTGTGCGCCCATTTGCGTCTTCCGTATAGCTAAAAGAAAAAAAAAAACACCTACAATTGCTCAACTCCTCATCAATGTGCTTATGATGTCAATTTGTACTTGTATATAGATAACTAGTACAACCAAAATGAATAAAAAATATAACATCATTTGTGGAACTAAATTACATGTATTGTAGGAGACTTTGGCTTAATTATTCAATTGTCACTAAATTATACAAGTGGCATAACCACAATAAATAGTTGACCCGACATTTTTTATGAAACTACCAATTTTCTTCTTTTCATATATGTTTTCTTAGAACTGTACAAAGTTTTAAAGTTTTGTATAACCCTAGTTCTCACACATGTTCAGTTCTATATTTCCAGTGCCCAACATGTATTTTTTTTTGTTGTAACATTAATGTCCTAGTGAACAGAAAATCTAGTGATAGATTGCAGCTGATCTGCACGTGGAGAAGAAGTTTATCTACCGCGACCAATAGAAAACTTCATCACCAAGTCCTTAGTCCTAAACAACTACTATAAGAAAACCAGAACATCTTTTCTCTCCGCACGTCCATTTGTTATCGTTAGTGAGCACTCCTAAGTTTTTGTTATTAATGTCCCTGTGAACACCGTAAAAAATAGCTGTCATATATACTTTTTACTAGATGGAGTAGAACTTTTATATAGTTTTGTATATAAATATGAGAGAAAACAATTATTAGAGGGACATATACTTGAGAGAAATATCTATAGCATTAATTGGTAGCCTTCGTCTTAGATCTATATCTCTATTGTGTTCATCTACTGTAGTACTCCTGCCGTCCATAAATATTTGACGCCGTTAACTTTTTTAAACATGTTTGACTGTTTGTATTATTCAAAAAATTTAAATAATTATTAATTATTTTCCTATCATTTGATTCATTGTTAAATATACTTTTATCTATACATATAGTTTTACATATTTCACAAAAGTTTTTGAATAAAACGAGCAGTTAAACATGTTAAAAAATGTTAACAGCGTCGAATATTTATGGACTGAGGGAGTACTTTCGCATATGTGCATTTCACATGCGTGAAAGGAGAAGAGGGGAGAGCTATATTCACAATGGGCTATTTAACCATAATAACAAAATTCTAGTGGCATTGTTATTTATATTACCATAGCCATTAATTGCTCGATCTGGCATGTGCGAGTTAGCAAGCTTTGGTGAAGCTTATCATGTCTGATAAATTTCCGCGTCAGATGTTTAGTGTTGAGCTGTACATGTCCTGTCCCTTACCACTGGCAAAGTCAAATATGGATTATCTTGCCTACAATTTGCCAACATGGTCTTTAAAGAAATACTCAAGTTGGTATAAATTATTGTTAACCGATTAGGTTATCTCTGCCCAAAATAAATACCTCGGCCCCCACAAATTAGTGCATCTGTGGAAATGATTAAAGAAACAAGAACTAGTGGAGCAAAACAGGGTGGTTTTTGTTGTCTGAACACAATTACATCAGCACCGTAGCTTTCATGCCTGGGACTACAATTGTTTGAGAGAAAAATCCTTATTAGGAATGCAAAGCATTCCATCTCTGTGTAAACAAAAAGTACATAATTTCTTTTGGTGTCTATGTTGCTTTTTTTTATTAAGTACATATTAATTTAGTGCCTCTCCCATTCTAGGGAAAAAAAGAACAATCCTCAAATACATATTTTTTTATTTGCGACTTTATTTAGGTGGTGTTCTTGTCTGATTAGATATAGAATTTATCTTGATTTTTGTTAGCACGTTTTTCAAACTGTTAAATGATGTGTTTTGAACGAAAACATTCTATACAAAAGGAGCTTGAAAATATCAAATAAATACATTTTCAAGATTATAAGAATTAAAACTTAATTAATCGTAGGTTAATAGCTTATTTGTTCTGTGTGACCTAACTTCATCTTTTATCTTATATTAAAGAATACCACATATTACTACAATTTTGTTTATAGAACTTCTCTCACCACATAGACTTCGAGGGGGGAATCGCTAGAAAAACGATTTTTTTAATTGATGCATATCGCTCTCATCGGTCATCTGCATCTCTAACCCCTCCCACCCTTCTAGAAAAAAAGAAACTAATGTGTAACAGTGACTCCAGCTAAATCCAACACATGCCCAAGTAATTAAAGAAACCAATGTACTTCCAGAATTTATTCAAACTACTCATGAACTAATTGAACCCGGCCGATTCAATTCTCCTAGATCCAAGGTATATTCAAACGCCCAAAAACAATACAACATATGTGCAATGCGTGAATTATTGAATTTCTATTAAATGTCCCCACAAGACATAAAGGCCGCACGTATGTCTGGCCACAACAAGACAAAGATGTAATTCTTAACTGGATTAGATTTTTGCAATCTTTTTTTTCTTTCATTAATAAAGCACTTTTAACAGCGGAGACCTCCCCCGCTGTTTTCTTTAAAGAAATATACACCAATTCAATAAGCTAGTGTCCCTTGCCTTGCCAAATCATTTAAAACAACATTTAATTAATATATCATGAAAATTTACGGATATATCTAATGACGGCAAAAGAAAAGATCTATTTTACAATCTCGAAGTTTCGAGGAATATTAAAAGAATATTCAAGCTCCAACTATTGAAATCTTAAACGGTGCCGAAAAACTAAAACCATCATTTAACCTTATTGTATGCTTGAGAGATGACATATTCAAAGAGCAAACTAAATGACAAATCTGAGAAAAAAAATCCTGATTTGTAGCCTAATTATTTTGTACCTAGATAAATTTAGATAAAGTAGAATAATTTGTAATTCTCAAAACATATGGTTTATTTAGAGTTGAATACTTCCCATTTTTTCAGATGAAAGTTTAAGGGCTGTAAAAAATATTTCCAGCTGCAAATTACATGTTCCGTTCTTCTAATTACGTTCTAGAACATACAACTATTGTATTCCTAGTACTGTCCAAGGTTGAAACATCGACATCGACACTCGTTTTGAGAAATAAGATTTTTTTTCCTGAAAATAGAGAAAAGAAATACTGCATACTTGTACTTACCAAGTACCAACTGATCGTCCCACATGGTACGCATGTTATACCATGCCTTAGCAAGAAGTAGATAAGCATGATTCTTACTGTGCTTTATATCCCGGGCCCACATTCCCATGGTTCACATTGCAACTAGGGATTACAAAATTAATTTTCATCTTACGTATCAATACTTATATTAGAGCTACAAAAGTAATTTTAGTTTGACTCTAGTGCATCCACTTAATTATTTTTTTTTGATAATGCAATAGAATATCCCGACCTTTACTCAAAACGAGCTACAGCCAATTATTACAAAGTTGCACTAAAAAAAGAGTGTACCTCAACAAAACATTGAGAACACGTACTTTAAATAAAAAATAACCCATCTAAGATAAGGAGAACACGTTATTGAAGTCTATTTGTAAATCTCCAACCATAATTGGTAAAAAGTTGCATAACTGTCGTCTCAAGCCTACGGCATGCAACCTTCATAAACTCACCATCTTCATCACACCTTTGTAGCTAAAACACCGGAGCCAATATGTTGCCCTGAAAATTACCTGCATATATGTAATAGATGGTGATTTGTCAAAAATCAAATCATTCCTGCTCAACTACAGAGCCTAACATATTGCAGAGGCTCCCACAAGTATAAGCTTACTCCTTTTCTTGTCCACCCCAAAAACCAACCATCAAAAATATGTGATATGCTACTAGGAGGGCATAGACCAAAAGAATATTGTATTGCTCACATTATTTCACTTGTGCTTATTCTTATACAAAATTTGAAATTTTGAACTTAATTTTTGTGATTACACACAGATGCATACACGCATACACCACTACACACGAAACACAGCACTTGCACCTCGCGAATGCGCCTCCTAACATATGTTCTAAGAGACTGAAACTAGGGGATTTTTGTTTTAGATTTTTAGCATTTGTTTTTGAGTTGCTAAGAACATGTATCTAAAAATTGTACCTATATATTTTTTTTATAATAAGTGGTTCAGATAGCATATGTATAAAAAAAAAGATGGGGCCGCTCATTTCATTCAAACAGATCAAAACAATCTACGAAAGTCACCTATTTTTTGTCCTGGGCTGATATGCTAGATCATACTATGGAGTTTGAGCCCAAAGAGAGTAGTCAGTGAATGTTGGCCCATCCGGAAGGGCCCAAATTGCCGCCCATGAGAACACCTTGGGCAATAAATGGGAGCCCACGTGTACACATGGCTAGATTTTTCTTCTTCTCAAACGCGAACCATTTCTCTTATTTATTAGAAAAAAGAGAAGGATATGACATGTGTCCTTAAGCATTAACAAATTAGTGCATTTTAGCAAAGACGTATTTTTAAGTTATGATTACGACAAAACCACAAAGTAGTGTGCCCTGTAGAAATTTGGCTTAAATAATCAAGGGCTAGTTTGGTTTATGGTCTAAATTGGTCTTGCCAATATTTGAGAATTTCAATAGAACTTAGTGTCTATTTGATTCAAAGCCAAATTTTAGCACACCTAAAGAAACAGGCCATTTTAATAGTGAAATTAGGTTGTTTTGGTTTCAATGTTCAATCCAAACACAACTTTACTTGCCAAGATTAACCATATCAAAACTTATCAAAATTTAACATTGACAAAAATTGATAAAATCTATTTAGGTCACAAAGCAAACCAGCCCCAACTTTTGATAAATGGTAATATGGTGTTTTCTTTTTAAAAAAATATTTACCGTGGTAAAAAGCACATTAGAAAATGGCTATTTGTTATTGTAACAAAGAATACACTCAGACCGCCATAGGAACTGACGATTTTTAATGAAACTTTACAGAAACTGAACTTATTTCTAAGAAAATCCTTGAACTAATTTATATAAAAATACTGTAAATTCCTACTATTCAAAGGAGCTGTTGCGTTCAGGCTCATCCACGCATTACCACGAAGGCCTTAACAGAGTACATACATATGGTCCATGGCTAAAATTGATGGATTATCTAATTTCTGTGATAGCTATTTGAAGATATAAACAAATGAATTAACTATTATAAAGTTTAAAAAGTTTCTTTGGAAAAGTATTTCAAGAAAATTTTATATACGAAAGCAATGCATGAAATGCACCGTCTTCAAAATCCAGAATCGAAAAACAGGGCCTGAAATAAGATGATTAACCAACAAGCCTGAAAAGCTGAAACTCAGCTTCAAAACCTGAGTAGTGCCTACATTTTTTCAGGCAACGTCACCCTGACGATATAGAATTATAAATTATTGGTATCGGTATAGTTCATGTATATACTTCTGTCACAGATATTCTCTATACAAAATGTGATGTAACTAGCTCCTGAAACTGAAAGTGCATTGTAACCTACAATATGATCTATCTACATGCTCGAAACAGAGGCAAAGCATCTACTGCTACAGTGTATATCTCAGTATCTCACATGTATACAAGAGGCACTTACTAAATTTGCTACGCTATCTGCCAGTAAATTGATGGCAATCTCAATCTTCCAGGTTTTCAGTCAGGTGCTTACTCAGCCTTCGCCATTTCCAACATGTAGTTCATCAGCAGAAAAAAAATATGTTCCTTGTAACCATTGGTCAGCTAGTCAATCTTCTTGATGAAAACCTCCAGATTCAGCTTTTAGCTAGCTGCATCCTCTTGTCTGACTGATCTCAGAAATGAAGCGCCTAAGCTGCTCTCCAGCATGCGCTGGTCGAAGAACATTAACGTCACCCCATTTTGAGCACGAGTCCACATCCATCCCCCGTCTTCTGCTGAAGCTTGCACAGACAGCCGAAGAACGGTTTAGTATCTCCTTGTCAATCTTCTTCAGGACCGGAGAATCATCCACGAACCGCCTTGCGAAGGCTGCACTACTGTTTACCATGTCATCAAAATGTGATTCATCAAGTACAAGTGGCTCAAGCCCTGGAGGTTCATCCCACACAAAGTATCGTAGGTCCCCGTTGACAGTTGTGTTTCTGAACTTGGAAGAATTGCAGATAACAGTCTGGAAGTAAGATTCCATGGAGTAAGCTGTGTTGGCGAAGTACATCAGTAGTTTGCGGGGAAGGTTGTCCCAACCATGAACGCAGTGTTCGGTGAAGTTCCTGCTTAGAATTACCCACGGAGAACCTACATAACAGAAATAAACCAGAAATATCATATGCGAGCCTGAGTAGAAAATCGTGAGGCAGGGATAATAGTTAGGAACTACTAAATTCATTGCCATTCTTTTCTCATAATTTAACAGATATATTAATTTGTACGCTTACTGTCATGCCATGTCAATCACCTAGTAAAGGCTCGATTCCTTGCTAGATTTTGACGAAGTATCTAGGATTAATTAATTGAAATAGTCATGTATGAAACAATTTCTAAGCTAATCTACCATGATCCAAATGGAAAAGGATGGAAAGGAACCCTGAAGGGAATTACTTGTTCCCTGATACCATGAGCAATTGGCACATGAACAGAACAGCTACAACTACCAGCTTCTATCATCATATTGAGTTATTGACAAAATTTACCATCATCATTGTATGTCCTCCTTTCATGTTTTAGAACAGATTGTGTTCTCAACAGAAATTTGTAGTTTACTAATATAAAAAACAACTTCATATTTCATATTCTGAATCTCTTACTCCAGTGAGAGAGGACATCAACTTTGATTGCTTCCATCATAAAGAAAAATTGAATTGACTAGATGATAATTTCGTCCCTAAGAAAAATTTGAAAATAGCACATGGCCACCTAGCTGTTGGATTATTGGCAAGTGGGATTCAATTGAAGCTAATAGATCACTAAAAATTCTACAATCGGGATCTTTTGAGTATTCGAGAGACAGTTCCAGCACGCACCTGTGAATATCTTGAATGCATCAGGCATCTGTCTTGGTTCTGTTGCAGGAAGGATCTCACTGTTTCTGTCCATATATAAACTTGGGTCAACAATCAGCTTTTCAAATCTTTCATGCCTGTGAGGAAGAATAGAAAACTATATAAGTCAAACCTCTAAGAAACAAAACATATGACTATGGAATAACTGTATAACCTTGACGTAATTGCCTGAGTTCAATAAAGCTTCCATTATCTTAAAAAAATAGACTATCGATTAAGGAAAATTCTAGAATATGCTACTAAAAGAACTCACTCTTTCCATCCAAGATCACTTGTGTGATCAATAAAGTTGAGGTCCCTTGCTACAGAAGAAAATGCATAAAGCAAATCTGCATGAGAAAAAAACGCGCTTCACATGAAGAAAGAAGAGTGAAGTAGATGGTCAATAAATTGAAGAGAAAGTTTGTCCAGCACACAGAGTTTTTATTTTTAAAAAGAATGGCATGGGCTTTTCTATGAACGGTAGTAGTGGAACTGTGGAAGTACAAGAATTCCCCGAGAAAGCAAATAAAGAAGATTAAGAAAAGTAAAGAAATATGCACCCTGTAGGGCTATCACTAATTACAAGAACTAGAGAGCTCATCCATAGTTGACTACCATCAAACTGATAGGCTGAAATCCAAGACATGAGGATGCAGTTGTAATTTTAGGTTTTAATCGGAGACAAATATGTAAATCCTCTTCCAACTGAGGGCATAAATCAATTAATTCACTCTTTTTTAACAATTACAACTGGAGCCACTTGTAACAGTACAAGGAAATAGTTGGGGCTATTGGCAATCAACTTCCAACCAAAGAAACATGTGAGCAATAAATGACCGCAGTGTTTAGCCTTCAAACCAAAAGGCCATGTTCTGACAACCTGACCAACTGCAATCGCTCTAGTCATGTGCACAATTGCCTATCTGTCATATTAATTAGAGGGCCTGTGTTTTATTTGAGCAAGATCTCAATTATAGCTTGTACCAATCATCAGAACCACAGAAGATCTTGTCAATATTTTTCTCTCCTTCTTAATGCAATGATAAGCTGTTCATATTCGAGAAAATAAAATAACAACAGAAGATAAGGCCAGCCCATTGGTTAAATGGAAGTTTTTCTAAACTGATTAACGAAGTGCCATGTTCATCAGCCTGTAAAACATTACTGGACAAACTCACCATTTTCAGCACAGCACCTGAGGACAGTACAACTGTACAAGAGTCGAAACAACCAAGGAGGGTGCACGACAAGGGTACAATTAGTACTAGTACATGACGGTGTTCAAGGTTTCAGAATTAAAAACGTATGATCTCACGACCACCATTAGCTTGACATCCCAACAAACAACTACCAACAAAAGTCTTTATATCATTATCAAGATGGGGGGTGAGGCATCAGCTAGTCAGCTTCCCACATCGAATTGATCAGGCAGCAAGTAATTAATAATCTGTTTAACGACATTCTCTATGATAAGGACACTGTTCTATCTATCAATTCGTGAATTGCAAGGGTAGATATCCGTGACCGTGAGCATATATGAGCCTTGATAGGTAAGCAAGGAATCACATCCCAATCAGGACGATTAGCGCATCGCTTTTCTTGCAACCTATTACTATACCATCAGGGGATAATCAGCTAGAGTTTTCATGATGCGATTCCCAAATTTCGTTATCAGCAACCGATTAGATACCATCCCTTTACCAATCACGAACACCAAGAATAATCTGAAAGAATCTAACTGAGGCAGAGTATGCACTCCAAGAACTCTTGATGAAATCTAATTGAGACAGAGTATGCACTCCAAGAACTCTTGATGAAATCTAACATGGCAAGAAATTAAAGTAACTGAGAAAAAGTAGTACTAATTGATTTTGGAATAGTTATTACCATCCTGCGTGACGAGCGGGTAATCGGAGGAGCTGAGCGTGACGAACCAGTCCCAGTCGGCGGCGACCCTGAGCAGCACGGCGGCGCCGTGGAGCGCGGCGGCGAGCGCGGACGGCCCCGCGCGGTCCACGGCGTAGCCCTCGCCGACGACGTCGACGTTGGCGCGCTCCCGCCACGCCCTCACCCCGCGCACGGCGGCCGCGAGCCCGGCGCGCTCCTCGGCCCCCGCGGCGGCGTCGAGGTGGAGCAGGTAGCGGTTCCGCGGGTGGTACACCGCCCTCAGCAGCCGCACCACCCTCGCCGCCTCCCCGCCCGTCCCGGATATCAGGTACGCGAACGACGGCGGCGGCGGCGCGGTGGACGACGCGCGGCGCGCGGACGAGGAGGCCGAGTAGGCGCCGAAGCCGAAGCCGAAGCCCGGCCAGGTCCCGCAGATGAGGAGCAGCGCCGCGGACGTCGCCAGCGCCGCCGCCGCCGCGGCCAGGCGCGGCGGCGAGCGCGCCGGAGTCCGCATCGCGACTCAAAGAGCGCGCGCGCGCCCGGCGTGGGCGTGCGCGTGACGACGCGGGCGAGCGGTGAGCGGTGACGGGTGGTGGGGGCGTTGGCGCGCGCGCGCGTGGCGAGGAGCCGAGGAATTTCGCGGTTTTGGAAGGCGGAGGTGGGGGAGGGGAGGGGGGGAGTTAGCCCGGTGGCATTTACTACCGTTCTTACTGTTCAATTTTTTTTATTAATACTTTTTTCATCCACTTTTGATAGTAATATTTTCAAATCTAAAAATTTTATTTTGGATAGGCATATTTCAATCCAACAACCTATTCTCTTAATGACTTTCTTGGATTTAATACGTGACTCTCCATTCTTCTACACAAGATTGGCTACATAAACATTGAGAAATACAAATATTAATGAATCGCTTGTTTACGAGAATGACTACTAGCATATTTAAATAGATAACAAGTAAAATTACTTATCCTTAGTTTATATGTCAATATAAAATATGACTATAAAAATAGGTGAAGAGGATAGTTTCATTGTTATCGGATGATTAAGTATAAAAGATATTTTATACATGACTTATTATTTTTAAATTAACATTTTTATATATTTTTTTAAATAAAACAAACAGTTAAACGTTAGAAAAAAAAATGATGAGTGCGCTGAAAACGGGACCGAGGGAGTACCAGCTGTGGTGACCGGTGGGGGCCTGGGATGTACGTGGCGTTCGCGGGGGCGGGCGTGGCACGGAGAATTTGGCCGTTTTGGTTGAAAAATCCGGCGAAATTTTGCGGCTGAAGTGCCGTGTGGCGTGGGGGTTGGGGAGGCTCGCACTGTCGCACACACTCGGACGCGGTGTTGGGTTGAGTCGCCGGGAGACGACGTGGTGGTGAGTGGTGAGGGCACGACGACTGAGTAAGACACGTTTTAGTTCCCAATTTTTTTTAACAAAAACATCGCACCAAATCTTTGGTACATATATGGAGTATTAAATGTAGATTAAAAAAATTAGTTGTATAGTTAGAGGGGAAATCACGAGGTGAATCTTTTAGTCTAATTAGTCCATGATTAACCCTAAGTGCTACAGTAACTCACATGTGCTAATGACAAATTAGTTAGGCTTAAAAGATTCGTCTCGTGGTTTCCAGACGAGTTATAGAATTAGTTTTTTATTCGTGTCTGAAAACCCTTTTCAATATCTGGTCAAACATCTTATGTGATATTTAAAGATTTTCTTTTCAGAAACTAAAATCGTGTGGGCGCGTGGATGCTAGCTAGTCAAGGCGCGTCGCACTCTCGCTGGTGGCCGTGGCAGTCACGCAGTGCTTGGAACTTGGAAGTACACACACCGTGCTCGCTTGCTTGCTGCGTCGGATCTGGTTCGTGCTTCGTCGGGTTTTGTGTTTTGTTCTGTTGCGTGCTTACATGATGTCGTGTTTGTCCGGGGTTTGAAATACCGGACAACTTTGCTGTTTGCTTGTATTTGTACTATCCTGTGTTTTCTACTACTACCTGATACTGTAGTTTCGAGGGGGGAGGGAAATAAAAACGGAGCTCCCAAAGTCAGACTTCTCTTTTCTAAAAGTTGTGGGCTGAAGCTTTCTTTTAAGAAAAACTGTAACATTTCACAAAAAAAGAGACAAACTGTAACAGAAGAACCAGAGTGAAAGTGATGATATATCTATTTTGTATGGTAAAAGCATCTTGCTATATTTATCGGAGCTTACGGTTAGTTCGTCTGCAAAATGACTGGTTTTCGTTACTTTGAAAACCGGTGCCAGAAAACGTACAGGCAAATAATTGGGTTGAATAGTCTGTCTTTGTGTTCAACTTTTCATCGGCAAGCAAGTGTTTAGTTTTTGTTCAATGTACGCTGAAAGTTCACATTTTACATGTCGTTTTCTATTTAATGTATTCACAAGTTTTGTATTTTTCCGGTTTCTCGTCATTCGACCATATATATGATGGATGGGTATTGCATTGCGCTTAATTTCGATGTTCCGCCTTTAATGGAAGTCTTGTTGCTCTCCCCGTGTGATTGGATTGGAGTTCCTTCACGTTTTCCTTTTCTTTTAGAAATGTTCATGAGTTCTTTCATATATTGATCAAATTAAATAACTGGTTTTTTTATGAAGCACTTCAAAATATGTTAGTTTTCTGACTGCGATTTATGATGTAACCGTCATTACGACATGTGCAATGCTTATCAATAATAAGGCACCATGCATGTGTACTTGTCAATATCATCTAATCATTTTGCTGATGCAGATAATAGCAAACAAAATGATAAAAAAAAGGAGTTACCTTCTCACAAATATATCGCTTGGACACAAGGTGTGAGCAAGCAAAAGGTTGAAACTAGAGCGCTTATGATATTGTACGTGATATTAATTTTAGGGACGCTACTATGCGTCGGACGGCTGATAAAAACACCAAAAAATGGTCGCCCCTCCCCGTGTCGCGTCTCCATCGCCACGCGTGCCATGCTAAAAATTTTAGCCAAAATTTCAGACTATTCTGTGTATGAATCTCTATCCATGAATTAAAATAGGGTACACAAAACGATAAATTAATATACATATACAAACATAAATAAAGTAGATACTTTTCTGAAAAGGCACTTAATTCTTACAAAAAAGAGAGAAGTAGCAAAGGAAAAAGATGATCCTAGCTGGGTTTCAGCTATAGATGGCCAAAAGGCCCGCCCGGCACGGCCCGGCCTAGGCACGGCCCACCAACCATCGGGTCGGCACGGCCCGGCACGACCCGATCGGCACTTTGTGCAGGGCCGTACCGGCCCATGGGCTACGCCTCCTGCCCAGGCACGGCCCACCAGCCGTCGGGCCATGCCAGGCTGGCCCGAAGGCGCAGGTGGCCCATCGTGCCTTTTTTTAAATAAGTCTATTTTCCGTCCCTCCTCTTTGGGTTGTAACATATATATATATATATATATATATATATATATATATATATATATATATATATATATATATATATATATAGCGAAAATAAGTCTATTTTCCGTCCCTCCACTTTGGGTTCTAACATATATACAGTGAAAATAAGTCTATTTTCCATCCCTCCTCTTTGGCCTGACATATATATATAGCTATAATAAGTCTATTTTACATCCCTATTCTTTCGACCATGGCATATAATATGTCTATTTTTACTCCCTAGTGTTTATGTGTCGGGCCTAGCCTGCGGCCCGTCGTGCCGTGCCGGGCCGGCCCAACGTGTCGATGGAGAGGCCCAGGCACGGCTCGGGCTGGCACGGGCCCGACCCTTGACAGGCCATGCCGTGCTTGGGCCGGGCCAAAACGCCGTGCTGTGGGCCGGGCCGTCGGGCCTCGGGCCTTTTGGCCATCTATAGTTTCAACTCCACAACACACACAAAAACTCAACTGGGTATAAATCTTGGTCCTCTAACACCATCTTCGACTCAGAACCACTACACTTCTGAAAAGGACGAATAATAGCAAAACTGGGTACAACCACCATACTCAGCAAGCCACACCAACGATGCAATCGTGTAAGGGGGATACAAGGGAGGTTTGTGGCTATTTACATAAAGGCGGTTGTAAACAATTTATAGTTGAAAGCAGTAAAATAGTTAATTAATTAAGACAACATTAAATATTCACTGAACAACGCTACAGCACGTTGAACAAGCCCAACCATTCACCTGAACTACACCATTTCATTAAGTCAAGTTAATTAATGGAGTGGGACTAATCACGGTGAAGCTGATCGATCGTCCATAACCATGGGCACAACTATTCGAATAGTTTTACTCTCGCCAAAGGTGCACAACTGTACCCACAAGCCACAATTCACCGTCATGTCACCGTGTCCACGTAGACATATCACCATGCGAGTGATTGTGACAAGACTCTTTGCATAACTCCCCCTGAACAAGCGCACCCCCCCATCTCGTGTCTAGGTGAATCCGGAAGCCGCATATACCATCGCAGGGCCCATCCAAACTCCATCATGCTCACACTTGCCTCATTACATCAAAAAGGGAAGAGTTACACTACAAGTACAGCAGTTGTCCATTTTTGCTTGTGGTGAGCACTATAAGTCATCCAGGGTTTCCCGTGAACTGGTCCTTAATTGCCATGGCTGCGACTAGTAAAACCATACACCCACAACCCCCCATTAACCATATTTTAGTTGGATAATTATGACCAATAAAACATGGCCAAGTGTCTCGAGCTCGTAGCTCATCAATATACTCAATGTATATAATGCGATTATCCCATATTTTGTGCTAGTGGTAATTAAGAATGCAAAGCATATCATAATTCTAGCAAGATTAACATAAGTGACACAAGCTAGTCAAATTATTGCCCAAGTTCAAGAAAGGATGGACCACAAATAAACAAGGCGAAAGCAAGCCGATATATAGTCCCATAATCCCATGTAATTAGACAAAGATGCAATTTATTTGCAAATGATAGAACATTTGATAAATTAGGTTTAACATGCTCAACGGGAATGAGTGACTTGCCTTGCTTCTTTAAACGATCTTCTGAACTATTTTCCTCGCGAACGTGATCTTCCGAAACGACGAGATGCACACATTGGCATGCAAAACGAGAAAAAACTCTAATAAAAACCAAATAAACAATAGATGAAAAGTAAACAAACATGTAGAGCTCAATTTTAGATGAATTTTGCAAGTTGAATGGCCCAATATGGTGTTTGTATGAATTAGTTATGAATTTTAGATGTTTTGAGCCATTTAAGTGGATTTCTGGAATTAAATTGAACAAGGAAGGTAGCCTACGCATTCACGCGGGCATGAATCGTAGGCCGCGTTTGAGAAACTTATAAAGGTGGAATATTAATCAAAACTTATAGAAGATCATTTAGCTTGTTTGGATTATTTGAGCATATTTAGAAAAAAAAATTTCTCTAATTAAAGGCACTCGATTTTTGATGTAGTGGCTCAGACTATTTATATTTCAGTTAGTTACTCTGCTTATGTAGTGTGTGTTTAGCTATACATGTTTTCAAACATATCATGGTGCGACCTGTATTGTTGAATTATTTCTTTTTCTTTTGGCAAAATGAATATGTATTTTTTATTTCTATTTTGATACTATATATTTAATTTAGCTATGCATGTTTGTAGAATGTAGAATGATTCATAGTGATATAATATTTATTGTCAGATTATAAGGTATTTAGATGGCGTGCAAAGTGCACAGGTGGACTGTGCCCAAATGCTATAATTATATAGCAAAATATAGGCATATGTATATTATATTGTTAATTTAGTAATAATGAGAGAACAGTTAGACAGAAAATTATTAGAGCTAGTTGTTTTAGTGAAAATCAAAGATAGTTGTTTCTTTTTTATCTAATTTATTATAGCATCACGCGGAGTTATAGGAGCTATCACATGGTGTTTAGGAGTGTTTATAGGAAATTTGATGGACTTTTTACTATATAATAGATAGATTGGATATCATCAATATAATTTAGCGACACATGTTTGTAGGATTATTTAAAGTAACATAATGTCAGGGTTATGGATAGCACATACCTAATAGTAGTTAACTAAATCTCGGCAAGACCCACCACATACCATGTCTTATACGGAAACAACCTTCGGATATAGGAAGAGTTTCGCATAAGGAAGGATGAATAGAGTTCTACATGGAAACGACAAGGACTACTCGAATTGTATCCATATTGGTCTCCCTAGTTCTACTTGGACAAGGGGACACCCATGGGTATAAATACAAGACCACCTAGGAGGAGAGGGGAGAGGGAACAATAGATCAAGACACAAGATCAACATACAAGCCAACATACGCCAAGACAAGCCGCCGGATATCAACATTAGAGATAGGCCTAGTAGTTCCCATATGGTACCTACGACTACCGTCAGGAGGGATCTAGTGCTGTCTCTGATCTCGCCGGGCACGGATTCGAGGAGGAAGACTACTCTGTTGTCGACTACGGGATGGTTTTATGGCTGCCAAGTCGACAACAGATAGATAGGCTACCCCAAATATTGTACTGGTGTGATTATGGTGAATAAGAGCAATGACCGGCTTCGGCCAACAGGAGTAGGGTTATTACCTGACAATTCAGGGGCCCGAACCTGTATAAAAATCCTCGTCTCCATCTCTTTTATTAAAATCTCGCATATATCGTAGTACCAACGATCCCCATACTATGCAAATACCGTAGTCGTGACATCAAACGTCGACACATAATATATATTGTTAACTTTTTTATAGTTAAAAATATTTCCTTGTTATATTTGGTTGCCATATAAAGCATATGGCGTATAGAACAGCATAGATATTAAATTATTTATTTAATTAACAATAAAAAAAAGATGTGTGGCTTAAATTGGAGATTAGGAAAATAAAAAAGAGATGAGGGGATAAGGAGTTTAGTAATAAATGCGATTGCACGTATGCCTTGTTGTTGGTCCCTACTAAACTACACATATTCAGCTTTAGTGTAGGAGTCAAAAAGGCATAATCTTGGTGAGAAACAATATTCATACACATTGAGTGATTGAGAGAATCATTTGAGGAACTTGGTTTATTTGCAAAATCATTTGAAAACTTCCGGAATAAGAGTTTGGCAAAGGATGATATAATGATACTCTATGATCTGTTCTGTCTCCCAACCGCCCAAGGCGAAGAGAAGCATGTGTTCCATCATGGGATTGGGCGTATAGGTAAGCCATCGTGCCTACTTCTTAATACGAGAGAGAGTACTCAAACTTTGCACTTGTACATTCTAGATATATAACATAGTAGCAACTCCTGATCAACAACCAAGTTTATTTTTTTTTGTGAGTCCTTTACTCGAGACGAGCAAAGGTTCAAGCTTGGGGGGTTTGTTGACGGTTGTTATAGACCAATGTCGACCGTCAATATAACTAAAATAAAGGAGAACTAGCTATGCTTGCAATGCATATTTGTTTTAGAATAATCTATTTCCTCTTGTACTTGGATTCTATTTGTTGTAAAGAAAGATACGTAATGGAGAATCGACAGTACAACACTCGAACAATCAGTCAGACGCTGTCGAGAATCAGACTTGTGGATAAATGGGCCAGGAACTCAGAAATGACAAGATCAAATGGGCCCATAATTCACTATTCTGGATTGAGGAGTCAGCCTGCCGAAAATGGGCTAGGTTGGCCCAGCCCATGGTTCGGCCGAACCCCCCTCTGTGCCGTTTGATCCAGGGCTTCGGATGGACGGTGGAGATTCACTCCTAATAGCGGTTGGAGGGTATTACCGACCTTTCCAACCATCATTCATCAGCTATAAAAGGCCTTCACCTCCTCCACTCCTTCACACACTTGAGCAAGCTCAAGGTCTATCTCTCTATACTTTAGTTTAGTATTCTAGTGCTAAGTGGAGTATAATAGAATAGCTCTTGGAGTCCTCGGAGTCTTCGAAGGAATTTAGGTATGGCTCTAGTAGCTTTTCTTATTTCTTTTGTAAGACTTTCGGAAGTAACGAAATCTTATTCTTAATATACTCTCGGTACTTTAGTTCATATGAGTATCGGCTTTACTTTATATTTGTATCGGTACAGTCGTGTAGTTAGCCTACGAGAGAGGTGCAGTGGTGTGGGTTTAGTGTCCGATTATTCGGTTGCTCTATGTCATCTCGAGGGATGTAGAGTAGTATTTAATAATGTAGACGTGGTGTCTAGATTATTAAGTATGATTATCTGGGCATATATGCTACATGAGTCAAGGTGGGCCGCTGATGGTGACAGCTCAGTACGGGTATTCCTCCATGATAGTATATATTCCTAAGAAACTTTCCTGGGGAGGGTACTCCTCCGTATTTAGCCCCGGTTGGATGGCCATAACAGGTTGTCATAAGGAACTCGGCAACCCGGGGTGGTCTCTCGAAACACCAGGAGGGCACTGTTAGGGGGTATTGGCTACATGGTTGTATACTAGCATATGTAAACTAAGATTGAGTGTATAGTAGAATATAGGAATTGATTGCTTTTCTATTTTTTCTTCCACATACCTTAGGATTGATTAATGAGAGATATGAGTTCCTTGTTTCGTGTCACTCTACTCTTATAAATATATTAACCCATGTTTAAGACTCTGATCATACAAGTGGCATATATACATTATTAGCATAGTTCTCTCTTACAATCTTCCTTCGCAATTAAATAAATATGATACCTTGGAATACTCCGGGGTAAAATGCTACAATGGACCATTTCTTGCGCCATTGCTAGGAATTTATATGTCTAGTAATGTTGTTAAGAAATGCCAACAGTAGGAGAGACACATGGTGGCTTAGGAGCGTTTGTAGGAAGTTTCATGGACTTTTAGTATATAATAAATTATTACGCAATTAATATTTAATTTCTCAAAGAAAAATTCAAGTGCTGACGTCAACAAGGGGTGCAGGCATGGACCGCGTCAACCAAGGGCAGGTCCCACACGTCAGTGGCACCAAGGGGAGCTGGTCCACTGTGGACGGAGTTCACGATGGCAACCGGCCACACGGGCACGCACCTGACGGCCCAGATCGGCCGAGGCCGATCAGATGGCCGAGAATGGCTAGGCAGCGTGGCTAGGCAGGTGTCGACTATGGTATTTGCATGGTATGGAGATCGCCGGTACCAGGGTATACGCGAGATTGAGGTAAAAGAGATGGAGACAAGGATTTTATATAGATCCGGGCCCCTTATCTGACAGGTAATAGCCCTACTCCTGTTGGCCGAAGCCGGTGTTGCTCTTTATTCATCTAGATCACAAAGTACAATATTTGGGATAACCTATACAACTGTTGTTGACTTGGCGGCATAGATAACCGGTATGAAGTCGACGACAGGGTAGTCTTCCTCCTCGAGTACGAACTCATCGAGATCAGAGATGGCGCTAGATCCCTCTTGTCGGCCTCCGCAGGCATCATATTAGGTCTGTCTAGGCTTATCTCTGATGTCGATATTTGGCGGCGTGTGTTGGTGTCTATTCTGACTTGTGTTGGGTTGTATGTTGTGTGTCTATCTATTGTGTGTCCCCTCTCCTCCCCTCCTAGGGGGCTTGTATTTATACCCATAGATGTCCCCTTATCCAAGTAGGACTATAGGGAGTTAAGTATGGATACGATCCAAGTAGTCTTTGTCGTTTCCATATAGAACTCTACTTGTCCTTCCTTATCTGGAACTCCTTCTATATACAAGATATGATTCCGTATAAGACTTTATGTTGGGTCCCGCCAAGCTTAGTCGTTACTATTGAGTATGTGGTATCCAAAACCATAACAACAGACGTGCACTCAAGGCAGCCGGGCCCAGGAGGCCACAGGCGACGAGCGGCGGTGGTGCGGAAGAGGGCATCTGGGACAGAAGGAGGATGGGACCCTCACCGTGCCCGCAAGGCAGCGAGAGAGCGGCTGGCGGCGAGGATTGGCGGCGGCACCTCTCAAAGCTTGACGAAGACAATAGCCTCCGACAAGCTTCGGTAAACGAGACAAGGAGACCGAGGCTCTCCGACCTGGGGATAGAGGAAGAGCATTTAGGGGAGCTCAGGGCATCTCAAAGTGGAGGGGAAAGGTGGCCGGAGACCGCCATGGATGTAAGAATGGTGTTTCTTATCTAATTTGCACCATTGGTTCGGATTTTTTTTAATCTTCTAAAATTTTAACCGAAATACAAAATTTTCTACATAGTAAATTTTAATTTACTTTTAGTGACTCGATTGAAAAGAAAAATTAACAAATCCAAGTGTATCAATAAAATTAGTACTTTAAATTTGACTCAAAACTTGATTATTAGTTTTCTCAAACGCCTGCATATGATTAGCATATCTATATTACTTAGATGTTGATAGGGGTGGTGGTGGATCCCTCACACCACTTACCCCATTATAATTTTTGCATATTACCCTTTAAACCTTTAAACTTTTTATAGTAAAAACAGTGAAATGTAAATGGATTGCCTCATCTAAAATCAAATAAGGTGAATGTTCTTTTGTAAGTAATATATTTCAAGATAAATATATTTTATTTGTTTTAGACAATATTATAATAAATATTTTTTATCTGTGGCAAAGCACGGGACATTTAGCTATTACCGAAATTTTGACAAAATGACTCTTTTAGAAAACTTATTTTAGGAATAAACTGTTTCAAAAACTTATTTTAAAAATAAACCTGGCTCAACGCTACGAAGGTTGACACTGAAGTATAACACTTTAGCGCGCCATGAATATATTGTCGTTCACATTTCATTCGATATGCTCAGCGGTACTGTACTTGGCACTGAGCTATGAACGTATAAATTGAACTTTAGGACCACATTTCTCGTATCTGCTCGGCTAGAGCAGTGGCAAGAGGCAAGCCCCTCCACCAAGCGGGTCACCGTTTAAATCCTAGGTCTGCATCTTCTTTTCTATTATATTACAAAATGTTAAGTGTGACTAAATTTATTACATATATTATTGGTGAAAATATTTTTATATTAATAAATTTTATATGAAATAATATCGACTACATAACTATATTATTATTTTTTAACTCCTAAAATATGTGCAGTTTGTGATTAAAATTTTAATATTCTTTATTACCCCATGCAATGCACGGGTTAACGTCTGTTGATATCAAAAATTGACAGCCGATGGTTTTTATTCGGTTATTTTATTTGGATGAAGTCTTGCCGAATGTTTTTATTCTTCTACTTAATTGAATTCGGTTGTTCAATGGTTAACCAGGTTATTATCAGAGAATATATGGGCAAGTGCTCCTGAATGTGATGCATGCATATAAGGTTTCTTACTTTGCCTCCTGGCTCCTGTCGTAGCAGCAGTACATGCAGAGATTGGTTTCTTCAGGATTTTCTATGGAAGATAAAACTTGAGAACAAAATTGATATGCTGTGATGCTGGATAGAAGATCACATGATCAAGTTGGCAGCATAGAAGTGACGTGCAGAGGCAAGGAAGTTGGAGGCGCTGTGCATATGCAACGTTTCATTTTCGTTGTTTTGGTTACTGATGTGTGATCTCTAATCTAATTAGTGTGGGACCAAGACAAAGACCAGGGACCCTATATAAGGGTTGAGGCCGATTGGAAAGGAAAACACAGAATTAATCAACACCTAATTTTTATCGTATTTCCTTTTATGCTGTTTTCCTTCTCTTCGTTTTGCTGCTTCCGATCTACTGCAGTCAGCTGTCATCGTCATCGTCATCCCTCCGGCCGGCTGGTGGTGACGCTGCGTGCCTGAATCGGAGCAGCTGCTCCTGCGTGTGCATCTACACAGCGGCGTTGCCGCAAAAGTTAGGGTGTGTTTAGTTTACGTTAAAATTAAAAGTTTAATTGAAATTAGAACGACGTAACGGAAAAGTTAAAAGTTTATGTCTGTAGGAAAGTTTTGATGTGATGGAAAAGTTAGAAGTTTGAAGAAAAAGTTGGGAACTAAACCAGGCCTTAGACGTAGCAGCAGATGAATTTTTGTGTTGCTTTCTCAGGATAAATTTTGGTGGTGCAACATCTAATTCATAAAATAGTTATCTATAAACATATACTATGATTCCACCTATTATACATATATTGTGTCCTGGAGTCGTGCTGCAGCTGGCTACAAATTTATAGCCCACTATACTTCTCTCTACTCTTTTATTTTCGCGATATGTGTTTATAGATAGAGCGCAAACTGGAGCTAGGTAGTATGTACTGTATACCGTTGTCTAGTTTTCTCTTATAAATAGCTTATAGTCCGCTATTGTACCTGTTTGCCACTAGCAGCGAGGCAGGTACCCGCCGCCGGAGTGGGCGAGGCGGCGAGCCACCAGTCCACCTCCACCTCCACCATTCGGACCGATCTCGCCGCCTGCTGGACGCGACGGCGGCGGCGCCCGCGCGATGTCTCCCACTCCGCGTCCTCGCTTCCTGGCCGCGTCCGTTTCCTTTCGTCTCTGGTTTTGCAGCCGCCGGCCTGGGCAGCCTCCGCCACCCATGATGGGCTCGCCTGGAAGGTGTTCGACGAAATGCGCGCGAGTCACCACGGGCTGTTGCCTGTTTGGCGTTCTGGGATGGGAAGCCAGGCGCTTCGTTTACTATCTGGTTTGCCTAAGCTCTGGCAGCGAGGAAAGCCGTGGGCATTCCCATGTCGAATTCGCAGGCTAGCTGTATACTAATGCTCCGTGCTAGCGTCGTCCTCACCGTGCCGGGTTGTGGTGCCGTTGAGCCAACTGATGGTGAGGCAGAAATTGGAATTCTTTGCGGCTTCGTGAACGAACTATTATCGGGATGTTCTCTGTCAACAATTTTTGATGTTTTCAGGAGCAGTGGCCAGTGGCGTAAACCTGATCCTTTGGGTCATGGGAGCTGATCAAAATGTAGATCCGTTGAACAATATTTTCGACCAATCTCTAAACATGTAAGTTTACATTTTCCCATCAAATTTGTAAGTTCGTATATGTGCATATTCCTAAATTTGTATGTCCGTATATGCGCATATTCCTAGATTATGCTCTTAGCTTTTCATGAAGATTTTGTATCTTGATGAAGTTGCAGTGCGCAGAAAAACAAAAATTGAAAATAATTTATGCAAAACACAAATTATTTGCTGTGGCCAGTAATCTGGATTGAGGTGGAAGACGCCAGACCAGACATCATGGTTGTAGGCTTCTTACCAAGTCATTAGGACACTTGAAATTTAGTGGGCGGACCCAGTCAACACAGGGTAGGCTTCTTCCTTTTTTGTTATTTTAAGGAAAATAGCATTGCTGCTGTTTTTTTCCAAGACTCCTGCTATTGTTGTCTAAGAGAAGGATGGCAGAGCTGTCAGAGGAAAAATATGAGGTTTGAAAGATATATAATTTAAGGTGAATTTTACCTCAAAGTGAATTTTAGCAAATTAAACCCAACAATGTTTTCACTATATGTAGTAGTGATTGCTAATGGTTTTTCAGCAGCATATTGAAATCATCACCAAAAATCCAACATATTTATTGGTAGGAGCCAGGGGGTGTACCCAAGCTCCTCAGTTAATAGTGGTGCTCGACAGGATGGTGAGATCTGTAGCATCACCTCCCTTGAGCCGTGATGAACAGAGAATGAGATGGAGGGTATGCGAGATTAACTTCTTGCTTATTGATTCCAACATCTCCCTTAATACAGAAGAGAGGCCCAACACTTAACAAACTCTTAACAAGAATGTCTAATCCTTAACAAACTCTCCTAATCCCGTTGAATGAAAAACTAATCCTGGGCTAACCAAAACGGAAGACATGGGGTCAGTTGGATAGCGCACGTAGGACCGTCTCCACATAATTTTAAATCATTTATTGTCCAAAATGTATATTCTTTTGGTGCTCTCTTAAACACACTTCTCCAAGAATAAATAGGATAGAATGCAAAAAAAGTTATAAAAGGCAAAGTACATGAATCAGATTTTCTTCTGCTCAATAGTCAGTAATCATCCATTTCATCCAGCGGTGGAGCCAGAAAGATTTTTAAGCCCTGGCAAATTTCAATATAACTAGCATTTGCTATAGAAATTTCATAATCAATTTACTCATCAATATTAAAATTTAATGGAGTTTTCGCCAGTGAGCCCGGGCGGCTACCCAGGCTAGGCTGGTGGTGGCTCCGCCACTGATTTCATCTTGGACTAGATAATATTGATGCCCGAGGTGGGGCTGAATATGTGGATGGAATGCCTTGAACAGATATTACTGAATTTGCATTGAAAAAGCTGTAATCTAGGCAATTTTCCACCCTCATTGCACCCTCCAATACCTTGACAACCATTGACATAGAAGGCCTCCGGTCACTATCATTTTGCAAGCACCACATTGCAAGCTTCATCATTTGAATCACTTCCTCCTGGTGTGAGACCATGTCATTACTGTGCTTGTCAATCATATCAATCAACTGATTGTTCTGAGCCTTTTCTCGTAATAAATTGATCAGCTGAACAGCTTCCTCTGGCTGAGAGATATCAATATTTTTTCTTCCACTAATTATTTCCATAAGAACAACGCCAAAACTGTAGACATCAACTTTTTCAGTGATTTGCGATGTTAACCATTCAGGTGCCAGATATCCAGGTGTGCCTCTCATCACAGTCATCACCTTGCTTTGATCTCTATCTATTAGCTTAGAAAGTCCAAAATCTGCCAATTTCGCATTGAAGTTATCATCTAATAGAATATTCTGTGGTTTGATATCCAAATGAGCAATTTTTCGCCTGCATTCCTCATGAAGATAACATAAACCCTTGGCAATATCGAGAATTATCCTACACCTCGTGCTCCAATCAAGAGGCGCATTGTTATGGTGATAATATATCCACCTATCAAGTGATCCTCTTGACATATATTCATATACTAGAAGCCTATTTGACTTCTCTACACAAACTCCGATCAGTCTGACAAGATTGATGTGCTCAATGCTGCCAATAGTCTCGACCTCTGCCAAGAATTCTTTCTTTCCTTGTCTAGCACTTTCCAGCCGTTTAACTGCAACTTTCTCTTCGCTAATTTTCCCTTCATAGACCGATCCAAACCCACCTTCACCTAGCTTTTTACTGAAGTCTTCAGTGCTTTTTCTCAGTTTTTGAAATGAGAATCTCATTGGCATTCCAGGCATTATATCAAAATCTAATTCTTCATCTCTTTCTCGATACTTCCTCCTCTTTTGGACATAAATAGCAACAACAACAACCAAAATAAGAGCACCAATTGCTGCGAGTATGGAACCTAAAATTGTCTTTGTTTTGTAACTTTTGTTTTGTGTAGGGGCAGAAGAAGAGGGAGTAAGTTGCACTTTGAGGTAAGCAGTAGAGTTGTAAGTAGCAGTTTGAGGTTGTATTGTTTTCAAGGAGAATACCTCTGTCAATGAATGGCATGTTCCATGTGAATCATTGTGGAAATACATGAACATTACAGCCCTGCAGGAGCAATTCTTCAAGCATGCTTGCTTGCAATCATCTTTGTTTGTTGGATTTGCAATGGGTTGGCTAACATCAAAGTAAGAAACGTCACTAAGAGTCAAGAGATGATGGTTTTGCATTTCTTGACAAGATATTGGAGTCACTGGTACACATCCAAGATTCAGCTTCCACTCATCAACTGGCTGGAAGTAGCTTGAGCTAGAATTACTCTCAGGGGGACAGATACATTGCCCGCCTGTGCATATTCCGTACTCCCCGCACACTTTTGGGAAATCACAATCATCAAGGGATAGCTTGGTTACATCAGACACGACGGTCCACTTCTCTTCACTAGACCACTCGTACAACCTCAAGTGCCCGTCAGGCTCTAACCTTATGTACTGGATGGACTTAGCTTCTGGCAATGCGATACGGCCATCTGGATTTCCTGGTTGTGTGGACTGCACAAAGATGCTGAGGCAGCCATTTGTGAAGGTAACCGTTGTTGGAACTCTCTTGCTCTTGTTTGTGCTCACTACATAGTTATAGTAGAGTTGTGGTGGTGTGGATTCAACATAGCCATATACACCATCTTGGAGAATAGTTATATATATCTTACTCTCAGTCCAATTTGTGGGGGAGGTATTTGCTTTGAGGATCATGCCCTGCAGCAGTGACTGCCCTGGGACCAATGCGTCTGTTGGATGATCAAATGACTGCCACACTGTTCCATTCCTCTGATCAAACAGCACCAGGTTGCCATTCTCAGTGATCTCCATGCCTTGCACGGATCGGCCTGAAGTGCCGCTCGACCAGACGAGTCTGCCATTGGCTTTTTCACGGAGGACGAGGTCACCATCTCCAGTCAGCTCAAGGGTAGCATCCTCTCCTAGGGGGCTTCCCCTGTTGGCACACCAGATAACCTCGTTTACCGCTACAGGGAACAAAGCACCGCTGCTGGTGAAGACAATGAAGACAGCGAAGATGAATTCTCGGCAGGGTGGGGTGCAGAAGAACCCTGCGGCAAAGGAGGGGCCATAAAAGGTTTGTGGTGACAAGAGGAGTATGCTGCGTACCATAGACCCGTCGTCATATGTGATGCTGTCAGGGAGCCTGTTTCTATTGTTGACCCACAGTGTCGAGAGGTTGGCCATGGGATAGTCGGAGCGCTGCCTGGGGAGCGTCCCTGCTGCAACTGCAAGAACCATGACCACCAGCACCGTGAAGCCGGTAAAGAGATTGGCAGGATGCATATGGTTCTTAGATGGAAAAGAGAGGAGAGAAGCCAGCAAGAAACTGTGGTCAGTTCAGAGGTTAGCAAGGTGTGTCCTGACCTTGTGATCAGACTGAATCGATGAGCTGATGTGGTCACCGGAAAGATGATCTCTGGACTAGCTTCCAATTGGTCGACTGGCTTTCTCGTCAATGCATGTCAAAACTTCAAGGCTATACCACGCGGTGCTCTGGTTTTGGTTTTGGAAGCATGGATTGGTTTCTCCAATCGCCAGTTCTAAAGGTTCAAGAATTGGCCGTGCCGCATTACCTTGTAAAGTTGCTTGGCCAGTGACCACCACCATGGAGTCAGCGTAATAGCTGTACTGTCTGTTGTTTTATTGTTAAGAAAAAGGGCAGGAGCTGATAGCATCGCCCTTAACAATTTCATCATCCAAGCCTTGTCAGAGAATATATTGGTATGGTAAGAAGAAATTTTGGTAATCGAGTATACCATCTTCTTTTATGCTATTTTCGTTTGGAGAGCATACCAGCAGACAGACTAATACTCCTTTCTTCCCTAAATGTTTGACGCCGTTGACTTTTTATAACATGTTTGACCGTTCGTCTTATTCAAAAACTTTTGTGAAATGTGCAAAACTATATGTATACATAAAAGTATATTTAACAATAAATCAAATAATTGGAAAAGAATTAATAATTACTTAAATTTTTTGAATAAGACGAACAGTCAAATATTTTTAAAAAAAGTTAACGGCGTTAAACATTTTGGGATGGAGGGAGTATCAGGTAAGACCGGTAAGAAAACACGTGAATCATACTGTTCTATTTGAAATTTACACGTTCCAGACGGCCATGGAACGATTGAATCAGGAAGAAATTATATGATCTGCTATAAACAAGCGCTTGGTTGTTATTGGCGAGCACAAGTTCTACATACATACAATATGTTTTTCTTCCCTTTGTTTAATTACCATCAGTTAACCTCCGTTGGTTATTTGATTTTTTTCATAATGCCTAAGACACCCTTGAGAGGTTTGCAATATCTTCTGATATTTTACTGTCAGTTGCATAAATGCAATTAAATCTATTATCTATTGTTATTTCACTGTCAGTGAGAATTCCATGAAGAGCTAGTCACATGTCTCAGCGGCGGGTCTTTTTTTTACTCCCTTCGTCCTAAATTATAGGACGCATCATTTTTTAGAAAAATCAAACACAGTACTAGTTGTGGTGGGGGGCTTCGACGCCTCGTCGTGTTGGGGGCGGCGTGGCAAGGAGATCGAGTTTGGCCGTTTTGGTGGAAAAATCCGGCAATTTTGACTATGTTGGGTTTGAGCCGCCGGGGGACGACGTGGTGGTGAGTGGTGAGTGCACGACTGACTAATCGTGGATGCTAGTCAAGGCTCGTCGCGCTCTCGCTTGTGGCCGTCGCAGTGGCACGCAGTGAGTGAGTGAGTGCCTGAGTGGAGTGCTTCGTCGGGTTTGGTTTTGTTCTGTTGCGTGCTTACATGCATGTTGTCGTGTTGTCCGGGGTTTGAAATAACCGGACAACTTTGCTGTTTGCTTGTATCTGTAATATCCTGTGTTTTCTGTACCTGATACTGTACTTTCGACTGGGGGAAATTAAAACGGAGCCCTCAAAGTCAGACTTCTCTTTTCTGAGATGGGCTGAAACTTTCTTTTAAGAAAAAACTGTAACAGAAGCGAAAGTGATGATATATCTATTTTGTAGAGTAAAAGCATCTTGCTATATATCGAAGCTTACCGCGTTTAGTTCGGAAAATGCTGCGCGCCTGACGTTCGACGTCAGAGAAAAAGCGCCTCCTGCAGAAAACAATTTTTCTCTTAAACTAATTATCCAATCTACGATTTAATCACACCGTTATATTCATTGCAATTAAATCTTTACAACAAGACCACACATGATTATATTTCGATAAAAAATATTTTAGCTTCTCTATTGATATTTTTTTGAATGTTGCATATGATCTCTTTTGATGTTTCAACCAGTAGTTTTACGATGTTTCAGCTAGTCTACTTGCGATGTTCTAATATGTACGGATCAAATGTTGCAGTGGATTTTAATATTATGGAACGCGCCGTTGCAACAAATCACCCACATATTTTGGAAACCCCCTATTAAAGGAATTTGGATTATTTTTTGTTCAACAAAAAATGTTTCATCTAGTGTACTCACAATCTTTCACTGTGTACAGATCTAATGTTGCAGTGAACTGAAATATTCCATTGCAACAAAAAAAACCCACATATTTTGGAAATTCCCTATCAAGGGAATTCGTTTTATTTTTTGTTCCACCGAAAAATGTTTCACCTAGTGTAGTTATAATGTTTCACTATATATGGATCAAATGTTGCAGTGAACTAAAACATTCTTTCGCTATTTGCTGAAACATTATTTTTATATAGGATGAAATAACACCCGATTTAAACGAGTGAAACATTTTCGATCTATTTAGTGAAACAATTCCGATATACCTGGTGGAACATCGTGCATCATTTAAAAATAATTCAATAATAAGCTTAAAAAAATTTCGTCGGAATATATCCATGTGTGGTCTTGTTTTGAAGATTTAATTGCAACGAATTTAATGGTGCAATCGAATCATGATTTGGATATGTAATTTAAGAGAAAAATCAGTTTAAAGTAGTTTTTGCACGTAAATCGGACGCTGACGGCCGAGCATCATACGTCCGAGCAGAGTTCCCACCATTTAGTTCGTTTGCAAAATTGTAACCTGATACAGTGACTGGTTTTGTTACTTTAATTTGCAAACCGGTGCCATAAAGAGTACAGGCAAAAAAAATACAGTTGAATAGTCAGTCTTTTGTGTTCAACTTTTCATCGGCAAGCGTTTTCATTCGGTTCCATAAAGTTTACTGTTCAATGTATATACGCTGAAAGTCCACATTTTACATGTTGTTTTCTAATGATTGTATTCACAAGTTTTGTATTTTTCTGGTTTCTCGCTCGTCATTCGACCCTATGTGATGGATGGGTATTGCATTTGCGCTTTGGATGTTCCGCCTTTAATCGAAGCCTTACTTGTTGCTCTCCCCGTGTGTTGGATTGGAGTTCCTTCACGTTTTCCTTTTCGTCTATAAATGTTCATAAGTTCTTTCATATATTTATCAAATTAAATAACTGGCTTTTTATAAAGCACTTCAAAATATGTTAGTTTTCCAACTGCGATTTATGATCTAACTGTCATTACGAGATGTGTCCAATCTTATCAATAACAAGGTCATATAATACTTTTATCAATATCACCTAATCATTGTTCCTTAAAAAAAAAGAATATCATCTAACCATTGTTCCTTAAAAAAAGAATATCATCTAATCATTTTGCTGATGCGGATAATAGCAAAGAAATGATAAAAAGGAGTTGACTTCTCACAAATATACTCCCTTCGTATTTTAATGTATGACGCCGTTGACTTTTTAACCAACGTTTAATCATTCGTCTTATTCAAATTTTTTATGCAAATATAAAAATACTTATGTCATACTTAAAGATCATTTGATGATAAATCAAGTCACAATAAAATAAATAATATTACATAACTTTTTTCAATAAGATGAAAGGTCAAACGTTTGTTAAAAAGTCAACAGCGTCATACATTAAAATACGGAGGGAGTATCTCTCAGACACAAGGCGTGAGGCTGTGAGCAAGCAAAGGTTGAAACTAGAGCCAAAAATCAGCCGCCCCTCCCCACATTGCGTCTCCATCACCACGCGCAGCCTATGTTGCATGCACACTATAATTAGTCCATCTCTCGCATCTCGTGTACTGTAAAAGTCTTATCATCCACGGCATTGATATGGTGGTAGTCTTTTTTAGCGAATTTCAAATATATTTTCTCCTAAATTACTTATTCATTATGTGATCCAATTACACTGTTGTTTTTGCACTTATTCAACCATTAGGATTTGATGTTTACGTATGAGAAACAAATGTTTCATCGGGAATCTAACTCTGTTACACATGCTATATTTTTAATTTTTTTTTGAATTTTCTTGATGGTTTAGTCGTTCTTACTAAATTATTCAATGTTCTAGTTGATTCACAAGTGTATCCGCACCGACGCGTCGGGCGCAGGTTGGAAGGAAAAAAAAATCAAAAGTCTTGCTCTTCTTTTCTAGGTACAAAATTCGCTCGTGCGTGAGCTACGAGGATGACTGACATATACTCCCTCCGTCTTATAAAAAATCTATCCCTAGTATTCCAATATAGAAATAGTGGAGAGTGAGAATGACTAAAATACTCTTAATCATTGAAAAAAGGTAGTGAGAGGAATATGTAGGCAAAGGATATTGAAGGGATAAAGCTTCTCGTTTTACGTAATGAGGGTAGGTAGGATAATAGAAGTTGGGTTTTTTTTATAAAATTTAAACGGTAGGAGTTGAGTTTTTTTATGGAGGGAGTAGCAACTACTGCTTGTTTTTTTTCACAAACTCATACACCTAGCTAATACAAACAAAACGGTATAGGTACACATGTATACATGTTTATGTACACGATAGACTAACAACAACTTTTAGTTGGTCGCTTATTTGACCGTATGCCTACACTACCAACATTTCCTATATCGCAGGGTGTAAAAAAAAACGAGTTACTGAAAATTTTAGTTATTAACAAGCAATGCAACAACAATAAATATATAATAGAATAGAACATAACTTATAGCAACATGAAACATCGCAAATATACTTGATGAAATATGCAAGGAAAACTACGTGCAACTTTTGTAAATAAACTAGTGAAACATTAAAAAAATTACTTATTCAAATATCCAAATGATATCATGTGCAACACTAAAAAAGATCCACCGCAACATGAGTAACTTAAAACGTGCAACAAAATCCAATTCTAATTGAAACATCCACTTCCCTCACATAAAACGTTAAAATTCACTGGTTAAAACAGGTATTTTTTATCACCTAAATATAATCATATGTCATGTTGTTATAAAGATTTAATTGCAAGGAGTACAATAATATAGTCGGACTATAAATAAGATAAGTAGTTTAATTTAAAAAATCATTTCAAGAAGCCAAAATAAGAAGGTGATTTGTGCACGCATACCACAAACGTACAAACGCAGCTAGCAGATCGTGGGAAGAGCACCCTATTTTAGGGATGGCATCAGGTGCTCGACACCAATCAATCTCCTGATTTTCACTCATATTTTTCACCATGGTTCTGTGTGTCATTTTATATAAGTTTTTATCCCAATTCATGCATGTTTTAGGTAATATGCAATTTATTTGAAAGTAAAAGCAAGCATTCACATCTTTTACGTGCCCTATGAATAGAATGGCTGCTTCCTTTCTTTCCCTCCATTTTCTCCCGAATCGTCTCAACATAGCTTTGGGCCTGTTCGGAAGAGCTGGCTACTGCTGCGCTACAGCAGTAGCTACAACGTCTAACGGAACCAGCTAGCAGCGGCTACAGCAGCCAAACGACCAAGATGCATTCTTGATTGACAGCCGAACAATTGGATTGTCCAGTGCAGCCAAACAGCTGCAAAAACAACAAACTTCCGAACAGGCCCTTTGCGGTTCCCCTCACCACGGTTATTCATGGCTCCGGTCTTTTAATTCTTATTAAGATACATATTTCACCCTAATTTTCATTAGCGTTCATTGTAAATTACTAAATAGTGTGTTTTATAAAAATATTAGTTTAAAATATTAAATAAATATTTTTTTTTCAAATTAATAATAATTAAAACTCAATTAAGCCTATATTAATAATTCGCTCGTTACGATATGAGCTGACTTCATCTTTATTTTCATCTATCTCAAAATCCCACCATAGTTTCCCCCTCCTCCCCACCACCAAGGTCAGAGGCGAAATGCGCGCCGACCGGAGTGGGCGAGCCACCACTCCGGCGACGGCGTCGGTGCCCGGGCGATGGCGCCCACTCCGTACCTCTCGCTTGCCGCGTGGCTGGATCGATGCGGCTGTTTCCCTTTCCGTCTCTGGGCTTCGCAGCGCCTGGGCCAAGCCACGGTCCGCTCTGGCCAGGAGGTGTTCGGCGAAATGCGTGAGAGCCATCACCGCCGTGAGCTCTTGGCATGCTGGGGAAGGCGCACGCACGCACGATTCGGTTCTGGTGGGTACGCCTAAGACTCTGGTCGCAACTAGCAAGGGAAATCGTGGCGTTGAATATGCAGGCTAGCGTCATCTCCGGGGAGTAGTGAAGCTACAATCGGGAATTCTCCGGAGCAATGGCGTGCACCTGATCCCCTCTTGGGCCATGGGAGCTGATTGAAATGCGGATGCGTGGAACAGTAACTCTACCAAGCTCTAAGAAGGTAAATTCACCATTTCCATCAAGTTTGTGAGTTCATATATGTGCATATTGCCATATTCTGATATTATGGAACAAGAAAGCTCTTTCAGCTTTTCATGAATATAGTTTGTATTTTAATGAACTTGCTGTGCACAAAAAGAAAAGTGCAAAATACGAATTATTTTCCTGTGATCAGTTATTTAGGTAGAGGTGGAAACCTTTGGACCAGATATTATGTTGGTTGTAGCCTTGTAGGCTTCTATTCGGTAGAGACTTCAAATTTAAGTGGGCTGATCAGGCTTCTTTCATTTTTCTTTGCTGATTCTAAGACTTCTGCTGTCATATCTGAGAAAACGATGGCAGAGCTGTCGGAGGAGGCTGATGAGGTTTGATGGATATTTTTTGGTTGATGCAAGGGTTTGCATCTCAGTGGCCAGATCAAGTTGTGGTGATTTTTGGTTTCTTTTGGTGGGTTTTACATGGTTTGATAGGGCTTAGAGTGATGCTGAAGTGAACGCAGAAATGGATTCAATTTGGTGGCATAAGTACAGTTTAGACCCACCTTAAGGGGTGAAGTCAATTGGTTTAGAACTTCAGAAGCTTTGCAATATATAATTCGATTTGTTTCACAGAATCAACCTTACCACAAAGTGATTTTTACAATATTAAAGCCCACATTGCTTTCACAATATGTACTAGCGGTATTGCCCAGAAAGTACTCTTTGATGCTTCCCAAAACATACTTCTCAAAGAACAAATAAGATAGATTGCAAAAGCAGTTATAAAAGGTAAAGTGCATGAACCAGAGTTTGTTGTGCCCCTTAGCCACCCATTTCATCTTGGACCAGATAATACTGATGCAGGAGGTGGAGCAGAATATATCGATGGATTGCCTTGAGGAGACATGACTGCAATTGCATTGAAAAAACTGTAATCTAAGCAATTTTCAACACTCATTGCACCTTCCAATACCTTGACAACCATTGACATAGAAGGCCTTTGGCAGCTATCATTCTGCAAGCACCACATTGGAAGCTTCATCATTTGAATCACTTCCTCCTGGCGCGAGATCATGTCATTACTGTGCTTATCAACCATATCAATCAACTGATTATTTTGAGCCTTTTCGCATAATAACTTAATGAGCTGAACACTCTCCTCTGGCTGAGAGAAATCAATATTTTTTCTTCCACTTATTATTTCCATAAGAACAACGCCGAAGCTGTAGACATCAACTTTTTCAGTGATTTGTGATGTTAACCATTCAGGTGCCAGATATCCTGGTGTGCCTCTCATCACAGTCATTACCTTGCTTTGATCCCTATCCATTAGCTTTGAAAGTCCAAAGTCTGCCAATTTGGCATTGAAGTTCTCATCTAAGAGAATATTCTGTGGTTTGATATCCAAATGAGCAATTTTTCGTCTGCATTCCTCGTGAAGATAACATAAACCCTTGGCAATATCCAGAATGATCCTACACCTTGTGTTCCAATCAAGGGGGGTATTATTGTGGCGGTAATATATCCACTTATCAAGTGACCCTCTTGGCATGTATTCATATACTAGGATCCGGTTTGACTTCTCTACACAAAATCCAATCAGCCTAACAAGATTGATGTGTTCAATGCTGCCAATAGTTTCTACCTCTGCCAAGAATTCTTTGTTTCCTTGTCTAGCACTTTCCAGATGTTTCACTGCAACTCTCTCTTCACTTATTTTCCCTTCAAAGACCGATCCAAATCCACCTTCGCCGAGCTTCTTACTGAAGTCTTCAGTGCATTCTCTTAGCTTTTGAAATGAGAATCTCATTGGCATTCCAGGCAATATATCGAAATCTAATTCTTCATCTATCTCTAGATACTTCCTCCTCATTTGTACATAGATACCAACAATAACAACCAAAACAAGAGTAATAATTGCTGCAACCGTAGAACCTAAAATTGTCTTTATTTTGTAACTTTTCTTTTGTGTAGGGGCAGATGAGGATGTTTGTTTTGGCGCAGAAGAGGAGGCAGTAAGTTGCACTTTAAGGTAAGCAGTAGAATTGTAATGAATAATTTCAGGCTGTATTGATTGCAAGGAGAAGACCTCTGTCACTAACAGGCATTCTCCATCGGAAACATTTTGGTCATACCTGAACATTACAGCCCTGCAGGAGCAATTCTTCAAGCAAGCTTGCTTGCAATCCTCTCTGTTTTTCGCATTTGCAATAGTTTGGCTTCCATCAAAGTAAGAAACATCAGTAAGAGTCAAGAATTGATGGTTTTGCTTTTCTTGACAAGATATTGGATTCATTGGTGCACAACCAAGATTAGCCTTCCGTTCGTCAACTGGATGGAAGTAACCTGAACTAGTATTAGTCTGAAGAGGACAGATGCATTGTTCACCTGCACATATCCCGTACTCTCCGCACACTGTTGGGAAAGCACAATCATCAGGGTATTTCTTGATAACATCAGATACCATGGTCCACTTTTCATCAGACCACTCATACAGCCTCAAATGTCCATCGTACTCTAATCTTATGTACTGGATGGACTTCGCTTCTGGCAGTGCAATAATGGCTTCTGGCTTTCCTGCCTGTGTCGACTGCAGAAAGATGTTGAGGCTTCCATTTGTAAAGGTAACCCTCGTCGGATCTTTTCTGCTCTTGTTTGTGTCCACCAAATATGTATAGTATAGCTGTGGTGGTTTGGATCCAACATAGCCATATAAACCATCTGGGAGAACAGTCATATACAACTTACTCTCAGTCCAATTTGTGGTAGATGTATTTGCTCTGAGCTTCATTCCCTGCAGCAATGACTGCCCATGGACCAATACATCGGTTGGATGATCAAATGACTGCCACACTGTCGCATTCCTCTGATCAAACAGCACCAGGTTGCCATGCTCAGTGATCTCCATACCTGCCACTAATTGGACTGAAGTGTTGCTCGACCAGACGAGTCTGCCATTAGCTTCATGGAGTACCAAGTTGCCATCTCCAGTGAGCTCAATGGTTGCGTTCTCTCCAGCTAGGCTTGCCCGGTTGGCTGACCAGATTACCTGTGCCATTCCGTTTACCGATAAGGTGATCCCAGCACCGCTGTTGGTGTAGACAATGAAGACAGCAAAGAGGAATGCTTGGCAGGGTGGGGCGCAGAAGAACCCTGCAGCGAAGGAGATGCCGGGCAATTGTTTTTGTGAACGGAGGACAATGGCACGTACTGCTGACCCGTCGGTGTAGGAGTTGTGCTTGAGCATGGCAGCATTGTTGACCCATCGCGTCGAGAGGTTAGCCATAGGATAGTCATAGGGCTGCCCGGAGACGAACGGTGCTGCAGTTGCAAGCAGCAGCAGCACTACCACAATCTCAAAGAAGAGATTGGCAGGATGCATGGTTCTTGGATGGGAAGGAACGAGATTGAAGCCAGCAAGAAACTGTGGCCAATTCAGAGGCTGATAAGATGTCCTGACCTGATGACACTGAATCGATGAGCTGATATGGTCACCAGAAAGATGGCTCACCCTCGCGGCCTTGCCAGCTGGCGCATGCTATTGCTCCCAAGTGGTCGACTACTCATCTTCTCGCACTCTGGATACAAGTCAACAGTTCAGAACCATACCACTCGGTGCTTTCAATTTCTTTTGAAGATCGATTGGCTTGACCACTTCTAATCCTAAAGTGACAACAATTGGCTTTACAGGCATTCCCATGTAACTTTGATTACCATGGATTCTGGTGAACAAGTTTCCTTCTGCCGTATCATGGGGAAAAGCACATGCTGATATCATTAACTTTAGCAATTCAAGCATTTTTAGAGTAGACACCGGGATGGTAATATGAAGCTTCATAATTAAGCATGCCACGGCATTCGCATTCCGTTCTTCCATTTTCGTCCTGGGAGAGCATAACAGCTAAGACTAATCAGGTAAGACCAGGTAACACGGTGCGTGACTAGTATTGGTTTGAAATTTACATATTAGGGGAACAAGTAATTTACTTATACTCCCTAATTCCATGGTTTTTGATGTGTGACTTTAACCATAATTTAAACTATAATGACTTTATAAAATTCAATAAGTTCAAGAGATTATGAAAGTGTTTTTGGGACAAATCTACACATAGCATTTTTATGTTTTAAAGATAAGTATTTCAAAAGTTAATGACGGTTAAAGTTCCAAAGTTTGATCAGGTCTTATCAAATTAAACATCAAATAATGATAACCGGAGCAAGTATTTCAACACGTACTTCTCTTCACTTCTAAGCTCCAACGAATCCGACAAGTTGGAATCTACAAGGGTTGAATCCTTTTTTGTTTAAAATGCAGCAACCAAGGTCTTTTGAATCCTTTCTTTTGTGCATTGAGTTATAGGCACTATTTAGTTTACCTAAAAAGTTAATGTGAATTGCAAACTGATGTAGAAGGCTATAATTTCTTTATACTTCAACAACCACCACCATCTTCTATAGTGTGCAACCAGGAGTCTCAGTGGCAGCTAGGATCATATCATATGATTTTCGATCCTTCTAGGAAGAATCGCTGTCCATATTCATGGACACCGATTAGAAATTCATAGAGTACTTTATCTTAAAAGGGATACTTTAGCATACCAGACCCCCCATTTTGTCATTCCAGTAGACTGTTAAAGGTAGTTTCTACCCAACTACCAGCTGAAATTTTTTGCTGATTTCTACCTAGTTTTGGATTGTAGGATCATCTTGATAGAGACACCTGCCGACTATAGGAAGCACGGAGCAACCTCACTCGTTCTTCTACGCATGAACTAATATGTTGATCTGCTTTGGCACAGTGTCAGTGAACCAATCAAAAGACAAAAACAGGGGAATTCTTAGCAATAAGAAGAAGAGGTTGGGAAGAGGACTGAAGGGCATGGTGCCGGCGAGAGAACTCCAGAGAGGGCAGCATCAAGGTGAACGAGAAAGAAAGAGAAGTAGAGAATGAAATGGGGGATGCATTTGTGCTGTCAACTTGCAAAAAACATGTCCATGGTCCGATTTGTAATTTCGAGCTGTGCAAATCTCCTAGCACCGAAATTTTGTTCTGTTGTTACTATTGGTAGTTAGTTTGGAGAAGTGTGACTAAGTCAGGTGTAGCCTTGTAGGAAGGTCGTTTTGGACTTTTTTTTTTTTAAGAACCGTCGTTTTGGACTTCGGTTATTCTCGTGCATGTCATGCAGAGCTGGAATCTCAGTACTACTCCCAAAATAAATATAAACGAATTTGAACCGACACATATTTAAATTTGTAGTATTAGAACACGTTCTATCCGCTCAAAGATTGTTATATTTTGGGATAGAAGAAGTATCTTTTTTTTCTCTCTTGTTTTGCTGGTTGTTGGGCCTATCAAAGTTGATTTTCTGCGAATGCAGTTTAATTATGAGTTGTTTTTTTTCAAAGACACTTGTTGGGCTTATGTTCAGATATTTCCACAGATACAACACAAACATCCGACGTTACGTTTCACTGCCACCCAAGCTGGATTTTTCACATTTTTGTTGTTTTGAAAAACTTATTTCGGAAATAGACCCCTGGAAAAACTTATCCTAGAAATGATCCTTTTTGGGGCGCCAGAGTGGCTGGCGCCGTCATCCAACTGGACGGCGCCAGCCTCCTGCCGACGTGGCGGGGCGATGCTGAGGTGGCTAGGGGGAGCGCGCCAGAGTGGCTGGCGCCCCCCCCCCCCCCCCCACCTCCCCAAAATTTTTAAATTTTCTTTTATTTGTTTGATATTTTTTTCACGCTTAGGGACACACAAGAACCAACCATAAAAAAATTGAACTCAAATGGACGTAATATGTGACCTGTAGAATTTTTCCTCTCCTCTCCTCTCTCCGAACTAGTGCAGATGATTGAGATGTGCAAATTTTTTATTTTTATTTTATTTTTTTGATATTTTTTCACACTTAGGATCTCACAAGAACCAATCATATAAAAAATAAATTCAAACAGACGAAATATGTGGCCTGTGGAATTTTCCAAAGCTCTACCGAGAAACTTCTCTCCTCGAAAACACAATCTTGCAAGCGGAATTTGGAGGTTTTAATATCGCCGAACCCAGTAAAGCTGGGGAGAATCGGATGTAACTTTTTCTGTAGATGTTCGTGGATATATTATTTGCCTGATTCTGAGTCTGTATGACTTTTCAGTAGAGCTTTGGAAAATTCTACAAGTCATATATTTTGTCCGTTTGAGTTTATTTTTTCTATGGTTGGTTCATATATTCTCCTAAGTGTGAAAAAATATCAAAAAAATAAAATAAAAATAAAAAAACTGCATCTCTTTGTACTGTTTAACTTATGGTTATCATTTTATGTGGTTATATTTTGAATTAGAGATTAAGTAATTTCATATAGTGGTAGAGTGCATTATGTTTAACATGCTGATCAAAGGGTTTTACTAAAGGAATTATGGTCTAATTTTCGGATATGCTGATCAAAGTAGGCTAAGTGGTATGCCATTTTCGGATATCTAGCTAAGTGGTATATTCCGTTTGAGTTTAATTTTTTTTTGTGGTTGGTTGTATCGTGATCCTAAGTGCGAAAAACATCCGAAAAAATAAAACAAAAATAAAAAGGTTGCAACTCTATATAGAGAAGTAGGAATGGAGGCGAGGGGTGGAGAGGGGCGGCGCCATCATGGCTGGCGCCCTCCTCCTGCCATGTCGGTTTGCGTGTGCCACGGTGGCAGAAGGACGACGCAACCTTTAACAACGATAATTTCTGGGATAAGTTTTTTAAGGGGTCTATTTGCGAAATAAGTTTTTTAAAAGGACCAAAATGTGAAAAATCCAGGCCACCCAAGATTGGTTGAGCTTTCCTCTCCCCGACTGCCACCCAAGCAGGCAGGTTGCGCGGCGACGGATCCATCCACCGCCACGACGCCGATCGATCTCCCCGCCGCCGCCTGCTGGACGCGACGGCGTCGGTGCCGACACGATGACGCCCCCCCCCTCCCGCCCTTACCGCGTCTGTTTCCCTTTCATCTCTGGTTTTCTGCAGATCGCGCTGGCCGGGCGCGCCAATAGCCATGGCTGATATTGGCTCGCCCGGGAGGTGTTCGACGAAATGCGCGGGGAGTCAACACCGTGAGCTATTGGCGCGTTGCCGTGCTGGGAAGGTGCGTGCTTCGTTTCTGCTGGCTCTGCCGGCCTAAGCGCTGGCAGCAAGGAAAGCCATGGCATTGCCAGGTCGAATGTGCAGACCGTCCTCACTGGGGGGGCTTCGCTGTGGTGCACTTCACTTGAGCCGACTGATGCACCGTGCAGGTTTGTGGTGAGGCAGAGAATTGGAATTCTCTGCGGCTTCATGAACGTTCGTTCATGAATCCTGATCCTTTGGGTCATGGGAGCTGATCGAAATGCAGGTGCGTGGAACAATGATTTCTACCAGGCCCTGAACATGTAAGTTCACATTTCCCCATCAAATTTGTAAGTTGGTATATATGCATATTCCTAGATTAAGGAACCAGGAAGTGCTTCCAGCTTTTCATGAATATCTTGTATCTTGATGAAGTTGCAGCCCACAGAAACAAAAATGGAAAAGCTGAAATAATTTATGCAAAATACAAATTATTTGCTGTGGCCAGTAATCTGGGTTGAGGTGGAAGACACGGGACCAGAGATGATGATGGTAGTAGGCTTCTTACCCAGTCATAGGAGACTTGAAAGTTTAGTGGGTGAACACAAGATAGGCTTCTTCCATTTTTGTTTTTTGAAGGAAAATTATTTTGCTGCAGTTTTTTTTTTTTTTGACCTAAGACTCCTGCTATTGTTCCCTAAGAGAAGTGCGGAGGATCTGTCAGAGGAAGCAGATGAGGTTTGAAAGATATTTGTTTGTTTGATTTAAGGGTTAGCATCTCATGTGGCCATATCTAGTTATGGTGATTTTGGGATTCTTTTGGTGGATTTTACATGGTTTGATTAGTGCCTACTTGTGCATGCGCTTAGGGGAATAAGAGTGATGTTGAAATGAAGGTGAAAATGGATTAGATATGGTGGCATAACTAATGTTGAAATCCAACTCATGGGGTAGTAAACAGGTTTCAGAGGTTCAGGAGGTTTTTGCAATGCATATAGTTTGATTTGTTTCATAGAGTCAACCTTACTTCAAAGTGAATTTTAGCAAATTAAAGTCCACATTGCTTTCACAATATGTAGTACTGATGCTAATGGTTTTTCAGTGGCATACTGAAATCATCACAAAAAAAAAATCCAACATATTTATTGTTAGGAACCAGGGGTGTACCCCAAGCTCCTCAGGTGATAGTGGTGCTCGACAGGAGAGCTAGGTCTGTTGCCTCACCTCCCCGGAATCGTGATGATCAGAGAATGGGAGGGAGGGGTTTGGGAGATTAACTTCTGCTTGCTTATTGATTCCGACATCTTTCTTAATATAAGAGAGAGGCCCAACACTTAAAAAACTCTTAACAAAGAATGTCTTATCCTTAAAAAACTATCCTAATCCCGTTGAATGAAAAACTAATCCTAAGCTAATCAAATGGAAGACATGGACTCAGTTGGATGTCATCGGCTTCTGCTGCTTCAGACAGCGCACATAGGGCTGTCCCCACATAACATTTAATCATTTATTATCCAAAATGTATTCTTTTGGTGCTCTCTGCAACATACTTCTCCAATAATAAATAGGATACTAGGATACAATGCAAAAATAGTTATAGAAGGTAAAGTTCATGAATCGAATTTTCTTCTGCTTTCATCTTGGACTAGATAATATTGATGCATGAGGTGGAGCTGAATATGTGGATGGGTTCCCTTGAACAGATATTACTGAATTTGCATTGAAAAAGCTGTAATCTAGACAATTTTCCACCCTCATTGCACCTTCCAATACCTTGACAACTGTTGACATAGAAGGCCTTCGGCCACTATCATTGTGCAAGCACCATATTGCAAGCTTCATCATTTGAATCACTTCCTCCTGGTGTGAGACCATGTCACTACTGTGCTTATCAATCATATCAATCAACTGATTATTTTGAGCCTTTTCTCGTAATAAATTGATGAGCTGAATAGCTTCCTCTGGCTGAGAGATATCAATATTTTTTCTTCCACTTATTATCTCCATAAGAACAACGCCAAAGCTGTACACATCAACTTTTTCAGTGATTTGTGATGTTAACCATTCAGGTGCCAGATATCCAGGTGTGCCTCTCATCACAGTCATTACCTTGCTATGATCTCTATCTATTAGCTTAGAAAGTCCAAAATCCGCCAATTTGGCATTGAAGTTCTCATCTAAGAGAATATTCTGTGGTTTGATATCCAAATGAACAATTTTTCGCCTGCATTCCTCATGAAGATAACATAAACCCTTGGCAATATCCAGAATGATCCTACACCTTGTGCTCCAATCAAGTGGGGCGTTGTTATGGCGGTAATATATCCACTTATCAAGTGACCCTCCTGGCATATATTCATATACCAAAAGCCTATTTGACTTCTCTGCACAAAATCCGATCATCCTGACAAGATTGATATGCTCAATGCTGCCAATAGTCTCGACCTCTGCCAAGAATTCTTTCTTTCCTTGTCTAGCACTTTCTAGACGTTTCACTGCAACTCTCTCTTCACTTAATTTCCCTTCAAATACTGATCCAAATCCACCTTCACCTATCTTTTTACTGAAGTCTTCAGTGCATTCTCTCAATTTTTCAAGTGAGAACCTCAGGGGCATTCCAGGCAATATATCAAAATCTAACTCTTCATCTGTCTCTTGATATTTTCTCCTCCTTCGTACGTAGACAACAATAATAGCAACCAAAACAAGAGTAATACTTGCTGCAAGTGTAGAACCTAAAATTGCCTTCATTTTGTTACTTTTGTTTTGTGTAGGGGCAAAAGAGGAGGTCTGTGTAGGTGCAGAAGAGGAGTTTTGTGTAGGGGCTGGTGAGGAGGGAGTAAGTTGCACTTTGAGGTAAGCAGAAGAGTTGTAATGAACAATTTCAGGTTGTATTGATTGCAAGGAGAAGACCTCTGTCACTGACTGGCATTCTCCATCAGAATCATTCTGCCCATAATACCTGAACATCACAGCTCTGCAGGAGCAATTCTTCAAGCAGGCTTCCTTGCAATCATCTCTGTTTTTTGCATTGGCAATAATTTGGCCTTCATCAAAGTAAGAAACATCCGTAAGAGTCAAGAATTGATGGTATTGCATTTCTTGACAAGATATTGGAGTCACTGGTGCACAACCAAGATTAGCCTTCCGCTCATCAATTGGATGGAAGTAACTTGAACTAGAATTAGCCTGAAGAGGACAGATGCATTGGCCACCTGTGCATATCCCGTAATCTCCACACACTGTTGGGAAAGCACAATCATCAGGGAATTTCTGGATTACATCCGATACCATCGTCCAATTTGATCCTGCATCAAACCACTCATACAACCTCAAGTGTCCATCAGACTCTAACCTTATGTACTGGGTGGACTTTGCTTCTGGTAGTGCAATAATGGCTTCAGGCTTTCCTGCCTGGGTGGTATGCATAAAGATGCCGAGGCTGCCATTCATGAAGGTAACCCTTGTCGGATATTTTCCACTCTTGTTTGTTCTCACGTCAGCCTCATAGTAGAGTTGAGGCGGCGTGGATTCAACATAACCATATAAACCATCTGAAAGAACAGTCATGTACAACTTACTCTCAGTCCAATTTGTGTTGGAGGTATTTGCTCTCAGCCTCATGCCCTGCAGCAAAGATTGCCCAGGGACCAATGCATCAGTTGGATGATCAAATGACTGCCACACTGTCACATTCCTCTGATCAAACAGCACCAGGTTTCCTTGCTCTGTGATCTGCATACCTGCAACAGATCGGCCTGAAGTGCCGCTCGACCAGACGAGTCTGCCATCGGCTTCACGGAGGACCAGGATCCCATCTCCAGTCAGCTCCAGGGTAGCATTCTCTCCAACAGGGTGTGCCCGGTTGGCCGACCAGACAACCTGCGGAATACCGTTTCGTACCGAGGTGATACTGGCACCACTGTCAGTGTAGACAATGAAGACGGCGAAGAGGAACGCTTTGCAGGGTGGAGCGCAGAAGAACCCCGCGGCGAAGGAGGGGCCGAATATGGTTTTTGGTGAGCGGAGGATGATGGAGCGCACGGCTGACCCGTCAGTGAAGTCGACGCTGTGTTGGAGCACCGCGGCATTGTTGACCCACCGTGTCGAGAGGTTTGCCGTCGGATAGTCATAGAGCTGCTGCACGGAGATGGCCGGTGCTGCAGTTGCAAGCATCAGCACCACCACCGCCGCCACAGCAGCGATGTCGAAGGACAAGAGATTTGCAGGACACATGGTTCTTGGATGGGAAAAGCGATGAGAAGCCTGCAAGAAACTGTGGCCAATTTCAGAGGTTGGCAAGATGTCCTGACCTGGTGATATGTCAATACATGTTGAAAGTTCAGGGATATATACCACACGGTGCTTTGAATTTGGTTTTGGAAGTTTGAATTGGTTTCTCCAATCACCAGTTCTAATTCTAAAGGTTCAAGAATTGGCTGTGCCGCATTACATTGTCAAGTGGCTTGACCAGTGAGGCAGTGACTACCACCATGGACTCAGCGTAATTTCCGTGTGCTATCTCATTGTTTTCTTGTCAAGAAAAAGGGCAAGTGCTGATGCATCACCGTTAACAATTTCATCATTTAAGCATTGTCGGAGTAGATAATGGTATGGTTTTAAGCAATTTCGTAATTGAGCGCCATTCTTTTCTGCTATTTTCGTTTGGGTGAGCATACCAACAGACAGACTGGCTAATCTCAGGTGAGACCGGTAAGAAAACACGTGAATCATATTGTTTTATGTAAAATTGCAAAAAACGTCCCATAAGTCAGTTGAAGTTTGAAGTCATTTTGTTGCAAATGCTCACCTCTTACTTAGTTTTGTTGAAAATGTCTACCTCCTATTTGGTTTTGTTGTAAAAACCACCCTAGCGCGTTTGTGCTTAATCGAGTCATTATGTTTTTATAAATTATGAGACGTCAATGTGTTGTGTATCAAACTTAAATATTTCTAGGAGTATAATCTTGACACTTTTTTTTTAGATTTCACAAATAGAATTGTTGATGAGAGCTTAAATGTTGTTGCACTTAGTTTCGCTAATGAAAAAAAAAATCAATGAAACATGAAGAATGAGTCTAATGCAAACACTTGACTCGGCTAGCTTAACCTATGAAGCTCTACATCAGCGATAACAGGCTGATCCGGTTAAGCATGTGCGTACTAGGTTGATTTTTGCAACAAAATCAAGTAGGGGGTAAGTATTTATAACAAAATGATTTATAGAGTGAAATGTAAAAGTTCAAGTGACTTGTGGGGGTGGTATTTGCTATTTTCCTACGATAACAGGCTGATATGGTTAAGCACGTGCGTGCCGAGGTGATCTTTGCAACAAAATCAAGTAGGGGGCATTTGCAATAAAATGATTTATAGGGTGAAATGTCAAAATTCAAGTGACATATGATATGGCTTTTGCAATTTTCCCTTCTGTTAGTTATTTGACTTTTTTTTTCTATAATGCCCAAAATACCTCGAGGGTTTTGAAATATCTTTTGCTATTTTACTATCAGTTGCATAAATGCAATTAAATGTACTGTTATTCACTGCAGTGAAAGGAAAAAAAACCGTTCCATTGAGAGCTATAGTCAGATGTCTCAGTGGCAGCTATATTTATTCCCACTACTAGAAAACCAATTTTCCCAAGCGGCCAAAACTAATTTTTGCAGGCGGGAGAGAGGTCCGCCTACGAAAATGCAAAAAAATGAACAAAAAAAATCGCCGCACCGCCGCCGCCACGCGCCTCACCGCCGCCCCCCTCCCCCGGCCGGATCTGAGAGGGGAGGGGAGGGGAGGGGAGCCGCCGCCGCCGCCGTCGTCGCCGCTACCGCCGCTCCACGTCACCCCGTGCCGTCGTCACCGCCGTCGCCCCCGCCGGCCTCCCCCCTCCCTCCTCCGGCCAGATCTAGAGGGAGGGGGCGAGGGGAGACGCCGCCGGCCGCCCTGCGCGCGTCGCCGCCGCCGCCACCGTCCCGCGCCGTCGTCGCTGCCGTCACCCCCGCCGGCCGCGCGCCCACGCTGCCCCGCGCGCGTCGTCGTCACCGCCGCCCCGCGCCGTCGTCGCCGCTGTCGGCCCCGCCGTGCCGCCGGAGATGAGAGGAGAGGAGAGTCAGTGAGGGAGAGGAGAAGTGAGGGAGAGGAGAGGAGAGGAGAGGAGACTGAGTCAGTGGAGGGAGAGGGAGAGAGAGAGAGTTGAGTGGTGGGAGGAGAAGATAAGGGTGGGTTTTTTTTAGGTAGGTACGATTTTTGCAGTCGGACCACATAAGGTTCGATTTTCACAGGCGTCGCTTAAGTAGTCCGCCTGCGAAAATGGCGCCGCTTAAGTGGTCCGCCTGCGACGGACAGCGAACTCCACCCCGATTTATATTTTTGTAGGCGGTCATTTGACTATAAGAGTCATGTCCGCCTGCGAAAAAAAGACCGCTACGTTGGGAAAAATGTGTTTTCTAGTAGTGTCCCGGTCTGTTTGGTTGGATGGAGTTTTTAGAAAGGATTGGGAGTTTAGAGAGATGAGGCTATTAGAGCAGGTACAATAGTAGGCTATAAGCCAGCTGCAAACATATTTTAAAGAGATAAATAAGGAGAGAGAAGGGTAGTGGGCTACAGATTTGTAGCCAGCTATATCACGGACTGCAAGACGCAGTGTGTGTATGACAGGTTGACCAGGCGTTAATAGTATAGTATGTAACTATTGTATGAATAAGCTATTAGATTGGCTATAGATGAATTAGAGCTAGTATTTGGCTATACTATTAAACTTGCTCTTAAGTGTTTTGTTTGATTGGGAGACATGTGAATTTTGGTGGGATGGGGATGGGGAATTGAGGAAAGAACTCTCTCCTTTTCAATACCTGGGTAGGGGCAGATAATTGGGAGAGAATTTCTCATTTACTTTGTCTAAGCAAATCTCAGCCATCCGTTTTTATTAATGACTTAATCTCCAACTAAACTCCCTATCAATTTTCATCACATCTACCAAACAAGATATTGGGATTAAAAATCAAATTTTCATCTTAATCTCATCATCAATTCCCTCGTATAAACTCTCAATCCTCTTCCGTCGAGTTACCAAACAAGCCATAAGCGTACGTTCAAATTAAGCTTGGACTGACGGGCGCGTACCTGGGTTTCCCTACAGCGAAAAGAAACGGCACTGTAGTGTCACTGAGAATTTAGACGTTTTGGTGGAGAAATCCGGTGGGATTTTGCGGCTCGTTAAATCCGCCGTGTGCGTCGGGGACGACTCAACGTGGAGGTGGCGTCTCGGTCTCACATGGGGTGTTAGTGGCAGACAGGGCAGTGCACCACGAGGATGGCTGATGGGCCCCGCGAGACCCGTTCCTTTCTCTTTCTCATTACGTATTAAAAATATTGCTTTTTTTTATGCACTAACCATAAAAGAATGACTTGAAAAAAATATATCAAAACTACTTGTAATCAGCTCGCTCTGCGTCTCCTGCTGCTGTCATGGAATGGGAGCTGAGAATGGAGGTGACAACTGGCGCGAAAACAATTTGATCGATCTCCAAGAGAAGAGACGAGCTATTTGATTTTGCCGTCGCCCGTCATTGTATTTTCCTTTTCTCCGAGCCAAAACAAATTAACCGGGTAAAATATGGACATGCTACCAGCTACCGCTCCACCTATAAGACCACCTATAAAAGACTCTATCCACCTATACTTCAAATAAAATTTTCTCTTAAACTACTCATCCGATTTACGATCCGATTACACCGTTGTATTTGTAACAATTAAATCTTTATAACAAGATCTCACATGATTATATTTTGATGAAAAATTATAAATTACTTTTATAATAAATTTAAATTACTTTTAGATTTTACTAAATTACTTCTTTGACGTATAAAAGTAAACATACATTATAGAAGTAACTTATAACAAAAGGAAAGTAACTTTAATGAATTTACTTCTAATGTCGTGACAAAGTTACTTCCGTTTTGTTTTAATATATTTTTATAATACATGTAAATACCTTTTAGGCTTTATTGAATTTACTTTTATATGTCTAAGAAGTAAATTAGTCAAATCTAAAAGTAACTTATATATATATATATATATATGATAAAAGTAACTTACGTATATAATAAAAGTAATTTACAAATATAAATATTTTTTTCATCGTAATATAATCATGTAAGATCTTGTTGTGAAGATTTAATTATAACGAACACAATGGTGCAATCGGATTGTAGATCGGATAAGTAATTTGAGAGAAAACTTTACAAGGAAGAAAAAGACATGCATGTCTAAGAGGAAAAACAAGCATGCACGTCAGCACGTGTAGCCGTACTTCTTCTCACAATTCGTTCGTCGCTGGTTTACACTAAACCGAGAAGCCTCTCGGTTTAGATTTTGCCTATTATCTAATAAAAAAAAAGATGGACATACTATCATGCACATTCCGCTTAGTAAAGCTAATGTACATTTGAAGTTTGAAAATCATGAGAGTAAAGATCGCCTTCGTCCTGATTGCATCCACGAGGGGGGAAAAGAAGCAGCTGAAGGCGCGCATTGAAGGCGGCTTATGAGCTTTGAGATGGAGGCGGCGGTGTGTGAACTCTCAGATGGAGGCTTTGGTGAGTGGTGACAGCGTGAGGGCTCTCAAAAGCATTGTAGAAATAGATCACAACGTAGGATAAAAGCTCTCTTTTACGTCACCATTAAAATCTCGCTCTGCACATATATTTATATAGGTCTTATAAGGAGATAGATCGTATCTGTACTCCGATTTATAGATTAAAAAAACCTATCTTATATAAAAATTTGTTTCACAACAATGGGTTTGGTTCGGTTTGTGTTATAGTCATAGGCGTATCTGATGGGTGGTCTAGGGACCATCCAAAAATACATAGCTATAATTTAGAAAAGAAAAAAAATATTCTTGAAAAGAGAATAAATATTTTTTTTGCACCAGTAGTAATTAGCAAGTCGTTTATTAATATATCACATGGTATATGTTGTATACATTTTATATTTATGACACTTAAAAATTTTAAAATTATGTAAGGTGGACCACCATATAAAAATGCTTCACAGTGAGCTGGGTTGGACTTGGAGCAGTTTTTGTATGATGATCTGGGGCGTGTTTGGCCAGTGAGCTGGCTATTTTTTTTCAGCGGTCAGGCTGTTGCCGACGTTTTATATGAAAAAGAAGATGCTCCATTTTAAGAAAAAAAATAGAACCAAAACTTACAATGCATAGTTAATTAGAGAAATTGGGCGGCTATAAAACTCTTAACAACCTATCAAGACCGTGAAAATAAAGGACAGTCGGAGCCCAAAACAACTGTCGATAAAAGGCCAGTGAGCCGGCCTTGAATGACGATCTCCCCCCAACTCTCGATCTCGCCACCATCGAGCTTCCCCTCGCCACGCACGCTCTCCCACGCAACTCCAATCTGCCCACCACCAGTCCACCGCGCCGCCTGCTGTGTCCGCGTTGGCGTTCCACTCCGCTCTCGCTTGCGGGCGCCTCGTCCCCGCTTCCCGTCTCTGGCTTAGCCAGGCGTCAGGCCATCCATGGCCCCCGCACGGGAGGTGTTCGACGAAATGCGCGAGCGCCACCGCCGCCATGAGCTGTTTGGCATATGCTGGGAAAAAAGGCGATTCGTTTTACTGTTTGAGTTCGCCTAAACTCTCGTAGCATATGGGAGGAATCGATTCTCGTTTGTCTGTTTGAGTTCGCCTAAACTCCCATAGCATGGGAAATCGTGGGCATCGCCTGATGTATGCCAGCGGGATGCTTTTCTCTTTCAACAATTTTGACGTTATGGGACCTGTAAAACTGCAGGCACAAATTGGACGTGTTCCGGAGGAGTGGCGTGCACCTGATGATCCCCTCTTGGGTTATGGGATCTGGTTGGAGACGCGGATGAGAGGAACAATAATTTCTATCAAGCTCTAAGCAAGTAAGTTCACATTTCCCATCAAGTTTGTGAGTACGTATTTGTGCATATTATGAGATTGTGGCAGCTTTTTCATGAACATTTTGTATCTTAAGTTGTAGTGCACAAAACAAAGCTGCAATAATTTGTGCAAAATACAAAGTATTTTCCGGATGTGGAAGACATGGGACCAGAGATCATGATGGTTGTAGGCTTCTACTCATTAGGAGACTCCAAAGTTAAATGGGCTGACCCAGTTAACAGTTAAACACATGATAGGCTTCACTGCTGTTTTTCTAAGGCTGCTACTATTTTTTAACCTATTTTTCAGTAAAATTGTGTTGCTGATGTTTGTTTAACATATGGTCTGACAAATTTGCTTTGTTGGATCCTCCTAGAACTCCACCATTTATGGTTCTAACTTTTGACACATCAAATCAACTTGAGTTTGGTGATCCTAATATTTTTCTGGAGTTTAACATGTAAGCTCGTTTGAATTTGCTGTTTCTAATATCGAATAGACAAGACCAAAACTTACCCCAAATTTACTTTTAGAAATGCCATCTATGCATAGGTATATTACTAGCAAATTTTTCACACGCCATCCTTTCTGTACATAAGAGTTTGGGTGAATAAAGGGTGCATCTCCTTACTTTGGAACAAAGTTGAATTAAGAGTTTTATGTAATGACTAATCTACTGTTAAATTATGTTTTGTTCTGCATAAAATCATTGCACGATATGATGTGTATCATAATGGTTTAAGAACAAATTACTTACAAAATAACAAGAAATCCTTTCTATATGGTAAAAAAGAACTTCTTTACTTCCCTGAAGCATTACAAGTGTCCATCTTAGTCTTTTCATCTTGACCATTGAGCATGTAATATTGGCTCATTTCGCTTTCTAGTGTTCATCTGAGAATGGTTTTGGAGTTCTGCTAAAGTTAGCTTGTCATCACGGGCAAGGTAACTGTGTGAACTGTATAGGGCATTCGATAGCAGGTAGGGGTGACTTCTGTAGACAGCAGCCAACAGGTAAGGCAGTGGGTTACTGGGGTGCAGTTTTCGCTATGGGATGTGTCAGTGTTGGTTTTCAGATGACATGCACGGTGCATAACTATTGTTGAAACCCACCTCATAGGGTGAATTAAACCAATTTTAGAAGTTCAGGAGGCTTGCAATATATAGTTCTATTAGTTTCATGGAATCAACATTACTTTCAGAAAATCAAAGCCCACATTGCTTTCAGAACATGTACTAGTGGTGCTAATGTTTTTAACGACATACTCAAAACATCACCGAAAATCCAAAATAGCCAGAAAGTATTCTTTTGATGCTTTCTGAAATATAGTTCTCAAAGAACGAAAAAGATAAAATATAAAAGTAGTAATAAAAGGTAAAGTACATGAACCTGATTTTCCTGTAATCATTAGCCACCCATTTCATCTTGGACCAGATAGTATTGATGCTTGAGGTGGAGCCGAATATGTAGATGGGTTGCCTTGAGCAGATATTACTGAATTTGCATTGAAAAAACTGTAATCTAGGCAGTTCTCCACGCTCATTGCACCTTCCAATACCTTGACAACCATTGACATAGAAGGCCTCCGGCTGCTGTCATTCTGCAAGCACCACATTGCAAGCTTCATCATTTGAATCACTTCCTCCTGGTGTGACACCATGTCATTACTGTGCTTATCAATCATATCAAGCAACTGATCGTTTTGAGCCTTTTCTCGTAATAGGTTGATGAGCTGAACACTCTCCTCGGGCTGTGAGATATCAATATTTTTCCTTCCACTTACTATTTCCATGAGAACAACTCCAAAGCTGTATATATCAACTTTTTCAGTGATCTGCGATGTTAACCATTCAGGTGCCAGATATCCAGGTGTGCCTCTCATCACTGTCACTACCTTGCTTTGATCCCTGTCTATTAGCTTGGAAAGTCCAAAGTCAGCCAATTTAGCATTGAAATTCTCGTCTAAAAGAATATTCTGTGGTTTGATATCCAGATGAGCAATTTTTCGCCTGCATTCCTCATGAAGATAACATAAACCCTTGGCAATATCCATAATGATCTTACACCTTGTGCACCAATCAAGAGGAGCATTGTTGTGGCGGTAATATATCCACCTATCAAGTGACCCTCTTGGCATATATTCATATACCAGAAGCCTATTTGATTTCTCTGCACAAAATCCAATTAGCCTGACAAGATTGATGTGCTCAATGCTGCCAATAGTCTCGACCTCTGCCAAGAACTCCTTCTTTCCCTGTCTAGCACCTTCCAGACGTTTCACCGCAACACTCTCTTCACCTATTTTTCCTTCGAAGACCGATCCAAATCCACCTTCGCCAAGCTTTTTACTGAAATCATCGGTGCATTCTCTCAACTTTTCAAAAGAGAACCGCGTTGGCATTCCAGGCAATATATCAAAATCTAATTCTTCATCTAGTTCTTGGTACTTCCTCCTCCTTCGTACATATATAGCAACAATAACAACTAAAACAAGAGTAGTAATTGCTGCAAGTGTAGCAGCTAAAATTGTCTTCTTTTTGTTTTGTGTAGGGTCAGAAGCAGAGGGAGTAATCTGTACCTTGAGGTAAGCGGAAGAGTTGTAATGAACAGTTTCAGGCTGTATTGACTGCAAGGAGAAGACCTCTGTTACTGATTGGCATTGTCCATCAGAATCATTCTGTCCATACCTGAACGCTACAGCCCTGCAGGAACAATTCTTCAAGCAGGCTTGCTTGCAGTCATCTTTGTTTTTTGCATTCATGATGATTTGGCTCTCATCAAAGTAAGAAACATCAGTAAGAGTCAAGAACTTATGATTTTTCATTTCTTGACAAGATATTGGAGTCACTGGTGCACAACCAAGATTAGCCTTCCGCTCGTCAACTGGATGGAAGTAGCTTGTACTAGAATTGTTCTCGACGGGACAGATACATTGCCCACCTCCACTTGTGCATATCCCGTACTCCCCGCACACTGTTGGAAAAGTACAGTCATCAGGGAATATCTTGATTACATCAGATACCATGGTCCACTTCGATTCTGTACCAGACCACTCATACAGTCTCAAGTGCCCATCAGACTCTAATCTTATGTACTGGGTGGACTTAGCACTTGGCAGTGCAATGCTGTTATCTGTATTTCCTGGCTGCGTGGACGGCACAAAGATACTGAGGCTGCCATTCGTGAAGGTAACCCTTGTCAGATTTTGTCCGCTCTTGTTTATTCTCACCTGTGGCTTATAGTAGAGCTGAGGTGGTGTTGATTCAACATAGCCATACAAACCATCTGGGAGAACAGTCATGTACAACTTACTCTCAGTCCAATTTGTGGTTGAGGTATTTGCTGTGAGCCTCATGCCCTGCTGCAATGACTGCCCAGGGACCAATGCGTCAGTTGGATGATCAAATGACTGCCACACTGTTCCATTCCTCTGATCAAACAGCACCAGGCTCCCATTCTCAGTTATCTCCATGCCTGCCACGGATCGGCCTGAAGTTCCGCTCGACCAGACAAGTCTGCCATTGGCTTCACGGAGGACTAGATCGCCTTCTCCGGTGAGCTCAAGGGTAGCATTCTCTCCTACAGGGCTTGCCCGGTTGGCTGACCAGATTACATGTGCCATACCGTTTACCACTGAGGTGATCCCGGCACCGCTGTTGGTGTAGACAATGAAGACGGCAAAGAGGAAGGCTTGGCAGGGTGGAGTGCAGAAGAACCCTGCGGCGAAGGAGGGGCCGTACAAAGCTTTCGGTGACCGGAGGACGATGGCGCGCACGGCTGACCCATCGGAGTAGGTGACGCTATGCGGGAGCACCGCGGCGTTGTTGACCCACCGCGTCGAGAGGTTGGCCATGGGATAGTCGGAGCGCTGCCCGGAGACGGACGGTGCTGCAGCTGCAAGTACCACCGCAACAACCGCCGCCACCATGACGCCGAAGCAAAAGGGATTGGGCCGATTGGCAAGACGCATGGTGCTTGAATTGCAGAGGCGACTGCAAGAAGAATCTGTTCTTTGGTTAAACAAATAAAATGTGCACTATCTAAAAGCAGGAAACCAGCCAGCCACCAAGAAACTGTGGCTATTTGGAGAAGTTGGCAAGATGCCCTGACCTGAGCCCTGATGACGCTGAACCGATGAGCTGATGTGGTCACCGAAAAGACGGCCTCGCCGTTGCCGGCGGAGGGTTGCCGGACTCCGAAGTGGTCAACTACTCGTCTTCTCGCTCTCTGGGTACAAGCCAAAAAGTTCAAAACTACTATTCAACCATACCACCGGCACCGGTGCTTTGGTATTGGTTTTGTTGGGAAGATGGATTGACTTGACTACTTCTAAAGGGTGTATGATTGGCTGTGCCGACATTGCCATGTGATCGATTTTGACTGCCTGTGAACATTGAACAAGTTCTCGTGGTTTTCTTCACCTCGAAAGAGAAGTATGTCTCGATATTATTCACGCATTGTTGGAGTAGATACTGGTATGGTAGGGTAGGCATGGAAATGAGAAGATTCGTAATTAAGCATGCCGCGGCATTCCCTTCTGCCATTTTCGTAGGTAAGATCAGTGTGAAAGCACCTCCAGAATCAAATTGGTTAATGTAAAATTTACTGGTTCGAAGAGGGATGGATAATTTGCTCTGGTGGACACAGGATTAAAATCATGATGGGGCAGAGATGTTTGCTTTATAAGGACTCTAAACGCAACTAATATCATATTTATACTATAATTAAGGCAAACAAAACAATTTTAAAGCAAACCAATAATATTTGCGCAATACATAATTCATCATACGCCAAAAGACTCATAAAGCATTGTTGATAGATATATTTAAAAAAGATAAATATATGAGAAGACATACCGGCAATAAAACACTAAGCTCTTCTAGGACTCTAGAAGGCTAAGGCAACTCTATCCGTTGGTCACCGATGACTTGAAACCTCTCCTTAACTTTTTCAAAATCAAGTCCTCTAAAATCTCCTTGTCAATGTAGCACGATGTCAAATCATTGAGCCATTTATCGGACATCCTACTGCGTAAATCTGTCTTGATTATATTCATAGCTGAGACAGTGAGACACTAATTTAGTGATTTGTTTGTTGATTCGCTGAGAGGAGTGAGAGCATGAGACGTTGCTTACTTAGTTACTTGCTAGTTGCTTGCTTGCCTGATTGATTCACTGCCCGAGCAGCCAGCAGGAGGTGAGGTCGGCACTCGGCAGGTCTCGAGCAGGCGAGAAGGAGGCGAGGTCGGCAGGCGCTGGCGGGCGGCGGCCTGGCCGTGGCCGGCTGCGAGCGGCGTCGGGCCGGGCGGCCGGCCGTCGGGCGTCGGCTGTCGCTGCTTGCTAGACGCTAGGGCACCTGACGGTGGGCGGTGGCGGCTAGGCGTCGTCGTCTGTCCTCTGCGGTGTGCTCCCTGTGCGGCGGACAGTAGTGGCGGCGTGTAGGCATCGCCAGCGACCGGCGTGGCACCTGGCGCGGAGGCGGAGTAAGTCGACCGACGTCTCGGCTTCTGTCTCTCTCGGCGAGCGAGCGATGCGGGAGAAACAGAGAAACGAAACGTCGCGCTCGAGACAGAAGCGGACACTGATGGGCCGTCGCGCGTGGGCTTTCTACTTATGACAATTTTTGAATGGAATAAGTTCACTGGAGGTCCCTCAACTTAACAGCGAGATTTTTTTGAGGTCCCTTAACCACAAAACCAGAAATGTCTACCCCTAAACTTACTCAAACCGTTCACCGGAGGTCCCTCGGCAGTATTTTCGCCCGATTTTGCTGACGTAGCATCCTAGTCAGCAAAAAAAAAAATAAAAAAGTACGTGGGACCCACATGTCAGCTGCACATATTTTTTTCTTCTCTTTTCTTCTCCTTCTCTTTTCTTTTCTCTTCTCTTCTCTCCTCTCTCTTCTCCTTCAGGCTGGCGGCGGGCGCAGCCGCGATGGCCGAGCACGGCAGTAGAGCGGTGGCGAGCGGTGGGCAGAGCGGACGGCGGGTGAGCCCAGCGGCGGAGCGGAGGCAGCGGAGCGCGGCGGCGGAGCGGAGGCTACGGGCGGAGCAGCCGCGCGTCGTGGCCGCCGTCGTCGGCTCTCCACCGTCGTCGTCGCCGTGGGTGAGGCTACACGGCGCGGCCGTTCGGCGGCATCGACCAGGCGTCGCAGTGGCCGTGCATAGGTGGCTCGAAGTGCCGGCTGACGATGCACCCCAGTCGCTCGCACTCCTCCTGTGCCGCGGCAGCGGCAGTGGTGGCGGCGCCAGCGTCGCCGGCCTGATCCCATGGTCCTCCCGGATGCCCAGCTCGCGCAGATGCAGCAGGAGCATGTCCATGCTTGGCGTGCCATCGGCGTCGTGGACGGTGGTCGGCGTGGGCACGGTGACCCTAGTTGTCTTCGCCGACGTCGCGGTAGCACTTGACGTCATAGCTCATACGCATATACGCCAGGTACAGACGGCCGCATGTACATGCGTCTTCGTACGAGCATATATATGCATGCATGGAGACGACCAGCTATAGCCTAGCTAGCTTCTTGTTGGTTTGCCGCCCGATAACATGCAGACGTATATATTAGCCAAGCATGTGTATATGGCTGAGCACACTCACATGTATATATGCCATTACGTGCAGCGGAGGAGCGCGGATGTGGGGGTGCAGCGGAAGGCGAGCGGCGGCGGCGAGCGCGGCGGTAGGCAAAGCAGCGGCGGGCAAGCTAGGCGAAGCGGAAGACAGTGCATGGGACGAGGAGCTCCCCCGTGCTTGGCCGCCACCACCGCCGTGCCCCCGCGGGTGGCCGACGATGCTAGGAGAGGCACCACCGGCGGGAAAAGGGGAAAAGGCAGAGGAAGAGATTGTTTCTTGGTCGCCGGCCGCCTCCCCCTCCCTCCCAAACTCCCTGGCCGCCGCGCTCGCTCGCCGCCGCTCCGCCGCTGCGCTCGCGCTCCGCTACTCTGTCCGCGGCTTGCTCGCGCTCCATTGCTCGGCCCTGTTGCAGTTATTCCTGGTGTGGCCCGAGCTGATCCGGACGACGCGGGAATGCAACGGTGTGCAACGGTGTGGCGAGATGCCCGGGCAAAGAAGATCGGTGGCGACTAGTTCGTGCAGCGCAGGAAGCGCGATGAAGCAGAGTGCATGACGGGGAGTGACCTCGTTGTTTCCACATTTGTAGGATCAAAGTTGTTAGCCTATAAATAGTTGGTGATAACAGAATTTGTACTCGTGCATTCAGTTTTCATTTCAGTTCGAAATAAACACCGAAAGTTGCCCAAATACTCTCCCGAGATATTTTGTTCTTGTGTGTGCTTGTTCTCTGCATTCTCTGAATTCTCTGTTTCTCTGAAAGTTTCTTCAGTCTGCTGTGCCGGACACCTACAGGATGCCCACAAGGTGTTCGTTTGGTGTTCTTCGCCAACAAGTGGTATCGGAGCACTCAGGTTGAGGGCTGATCTGACACCATGGCGTTGGTTCCGGCGGAAGCGGATCCAGCGAGGGGGAGCTCAGGGAGTGCATTCTCCTACCCACAACTCACGGCGACGAATTACACCAGCTGGTGCATTCACGTTCAAGCGATGATGGAGGACCAGGGCGTGGGGAACGCCATCGAGCCGACGGCCGGGGTGGCCGTCGACCCGAGAAGGGACAAAAAAGCGAAGTCCCATCTGCTGCAGTCCCTCCCGGAGGACTTGCTGATGCAGGTGGCAAAGAAGAGATCGGCGAAGGAAGTGTGGGATTGCTTGAAGACAAGGTTCGTGGGCACGGACCGTGTTCGTGAAGCGCGCCTGCAGACGTTGAAGGGTGAATTTGGGGCCATGGTGATGGAGCCAGGGGAAACCCTGGATCAGTACGTGGGCCGCATCACCGCGATGAGCGTGCGTCACTCGGCGTTGGGCTCAACACTGAGTGATTCCGCGATGGTGAAGAAGCTGTTCGACATGGTGCCGGAAAAATTCATAAGCCTCGTCGCGGGCATTGAGCAATTCTATCAGATTGATGACATGCCGTTCGAGGAGGCGGTGGGTCGTCTCAAGGCCTACGAAGAGCGAGTTCGCAAGAAGAAGGCAGCCGCTGGTGGTGTCACCGCTGACGGCCAAGTACTTCTCACTCAGGCTGATTGGGAGGCGCGTTTCAGGAAGGACGAGTCGTCTTCGCCGCAGAAAAACAAACCTCCCAGCGACGGGGGAAACTGTGCCTAGGGCGGACGCGGTCGCGGCAGAGGGCGCGGTGGAGGTAGTGGATGCGGCAGCGCGCCGCGGAACAGTGGTGCTGGTGGCTCTGGCGGCGGTGGCCGTGACAAGAGCCACATCAAGTGCTACAACTGCGAAGAATTCGGCCACTACTCCACCCAGTGCCCTCATCCCAAGAAGAAGGAGGCGGAGGCCCATCTCGCGCAAACCGACGACACAAATCCTGCGTTGTTGCTGGCAGTGACCGAAGACGAGCCGGCGAGCGGGTTGGTCGTACACGAGGAGCGTGTGTGGCCACAGCTGCTATTGGCTGACAGAGGCGCAGCCACCGGGGACATCTGGTTCCTGGACAATGGGGCAAGCAACCACATGACGGGTGATCGTGCTAAGTTCAGAGATCTGGACGAATCAATCACCGGGAGCGTCAAGTTCGGCGACGCCTCAACTGTGAAAATTAAGGGGAAAGGTTCTATCCTATTCTCCTGCAAGAATGGGGATCAATGGCTGTTGCAGGATGTCTTTTACATCCCTAGCCTGTGTTGCAACATGGTGAGCTTGGGCCAGCTCACAGAAACGGGGCATAGAGTTGTGATGGATGAAGATGTGCTCGAGGTGTTCGACAAAAGTCCCCTGCGGCTGGTTATGCGGGTGAGGCGCACCCCTAATCGGCTGTACCGGATCGAGCTGAAGCTAGCCACTCCGGTGTGCCTGCTGACAAGGATGGATGAGCCAGCATGGCTCTGGCATGCACGGCTTGGGCATGTCAATTTCCAGGCGATGAAGCTGTTGGCTGACAAGGGCATGGCTGGTGGCATCCCGGCGATCACACATCCAAACCAGCTCTGTCAGGCATGTCTGGTTGCAAAGCAGATAAGGCAGCCGTTTCCCGCAACGGCGAACTTCAGGGTGGAGGAGCCGCTCGAGTTGCTCCACATTGATTTATGTGGACCGATCACCCCGACAACTATGGTCGGTAATCGTTACTTTATGCTAATTGTTGATGATTTCTCACGGTGGATGTGGATGTTCGTGATCAAAACGAAGGACCAGGCGCTGGAGGCCTTCACCAAATTCAAGCCGCTGGCCGAGAACACGGCCGGGCGGCGCATCAAGACGCTGAGATCGGATCGCGGTGGCGAATTCCTGTCGGGCGAATTCGCGCAGTTGTGCGAGTAGGCGGGGATCCAGCGGCATCTGACGGCGCCATACTCACCCCAGCAAAACGGGGTGGTGGAGCACCGAAATCGTTCGGTAATGGCGATGGCACGATCTCTGTTAAAAGGGATGTTAGTGCCGGGCAGGTTTTTGGGGGAGGCAGTGCGCCATGCGGTGTATCTCCTCAACCGGCTACTGACGAAGGCGATGGGCGATTGGACCCCGTTCGAGGCATGGACGGGGCGCAAGCCACAGCTGGGACACCTGCGGGTGTTCGGCTGCACAGCACACGCCAAGATCACGACGCCCAACCAGAAGAAACTTGATGACCGGAGCACGCCGTATGTGTATCTCGGCGTGGTAGAAGGCAGCAAGGCACACCGCCTGTTCGACCCACGTCGTGGGCGTATCCATGTAAGTCGTGATGTCATTTTTGAAGAAAATGTACCTTGGCAATGGAGTGCAGTCGCAGGGGAGCAAAACTCTACCGAGTTCACGGTGGAGGAGGATGGAGTTGATGCACCGCCGGCCCACCCGGTACCGCGGTACCGGGCGCCATCCCCAGCAGTCCCGCAATCGCATCTTGCAAGCCCGGTAGGGGCGTCACCATCATTGCCGACTTCGCCCTAGTCATCACCGAGCTCTACACCGCCTTCAACCCCTGCTACCAGCTCTGCCGGGCCGGTGGCGTCACCAGGTTCCGGTGGCGACACTGGAAGCGATGAGGGTCCCGTCCGGTTCAGGAGTCTTGAAGATATCATGCGGGAGGCACCCCGCGTGGACCTGGTGGAGGATGAACACGATGGGGACGCGCTGCTTGCAGAGATGGAGGAGCCATCAAGCTACCGCGAGGCAGCCGGCCAGCCGGCATGGGAGAACGCCATGGCACAGGAGCTGCAGGCGATTGAGAAGAATTCAACATGGGCTCTCACTGCATTGCTGGCAGGACACAAACCCATTGGCCTCAAGTGGGTGTACAAGCTGAAAAAGAACACTGCCGGCGAAGTAATCAAGCACAAGGCTCGTTTGGTGGCAAAGGGCTATGTTCAGCGTCAAGGGGTGGATTTTGAAGAGGTGTTCGCGCCAGTGGCGCGGCTTGACACAGTTCGTGTCATCCTGGCTATCGCAGCTGATCGGCGGTGGGAGGTGCACCATCTCGACGTCAAATCGGCGTTCCTAAATGGCGATCTTGAAGAAGAAGTGTACGTAGCCCAGCCGGAGGGTTTTGTGAAGAGAGGAGAAGAACACTTGGTGCTCAAACTGAGCAAGGCGCTCTATGGATTGTGCTAGGCCCCGCGGGCGTGGAACACGCGTCTCGACAAGTGTTTGAAAGAACTCAGTTTTGCACGGTGCACGCAGGAGCAGGCCGTGTATACTAGAGGAAAGGGGCAAGCTGGTGTGATCGTTGGTGTGTATGTTGATGACTTGATTGTCACAGGAGAAAATCCACAGGAGATAGCCATGTTCAAGCAGCAGATGATGGGGGAATTTGAGATGAGTGATCTCGGTCTTCTCTCTTACTATCTGGGGATAGAAGTAATTCAGGGGGAGAATGGGATTGCTATCAAGCAAGCTGCGTATACGAAGAAGATTCTGTCTCAGTTTGGTATGCAGGGTTGTAATCCCACCTCAATCCCCATGGAGCCACATTCGCTGCTGCACAAGGATGCTGATGGAAATCCAATTGACGCGACCGATTACCGGCGTGTCATCAGGTGCCTGCGATACTTGTTACACACCAGGCCGGATCTGTCCTACGCCGTTGGCGTGGCGAGCAGGTTCATGGAGCGGCCGACAACGTTGCATCTCAAGGCGGTCAAGATGATACTCAGATATCTGAAGGGGACGCTGGACTCTGGTCTGGTGTTTGCAAGCGGCAGTGGCTCGTTGGACATCACGGGTTTCACTGACAATGACTTGGTAGGTGACATGGATGGCCGTCGGAGCACCGGCGGCATGGCGTTCTATGTGAACAGCAGCTTGGCGCAGAAGACAGTGGCGCTCTCATCTTGCGAGGCAGAGTTCATGGTGGCCACTGCAGCATCATGTCACGCGCTTTGGCTTAGGGCGTTGCTGAGCGAGATGATGGGTACAAAGCAAAGCCGGTGAAACTTTTTGTTGACAACAAGTCGGCGATCGCCTTGATGAAGAATCCTATGTTCCACGGGAGGAGCAAGCATATTGATACCCGCTACCATTTCATTCGTGAATGTGTTGAGAGTGGGTAGATTCTGATTGAGTTCGTTCGTTCTGAGGAGCAGCGAGCAGATGCATTGACAAAGGGACTGCCGGCGGCGAAGCTGGCGACTGCACGGCACCTGTTGGGTGTGCGTGATCTCAGGCCACGCCAAGACTAAGGGGGAGTATGTTGCAGTTATTCCTGGTGTGGCCCGAGCTGATCCGGACGACGCGGGAATGCAACGGTGTGCAACGGTGTGGCGAGATGCCTGGGCAAAGAAGATCGGTGGCGACTAGTTCGTGCAGCGCAGGAAGCGCGATGAAGCAGAGTGCATGACGGGGAGTGACCTCGTTGTTTCCACATTTGTAGGATCAAAGTTGTTAGCCTATAAATAGTTGGTGATAACAGAATTTGTACTCGTGCATTCAGTTTTCATTTCAGTTCGAAATAAACACCGAAAGTTGCCCAAATACTCTCCCGAGATATTTTGTTCTTGTGTGTGCTTGTTCTCTGCATTCTCTGAATTCTCTGTTTCTCTGAAAGTTTCTTCAGTCTGCCGTGCCGGACAGCTACAGGACGCCCACAAGGTGTTCGTTTGGTGTTCTTCGCCAACAGGCCCGCCGCCGCGCTCGCGCCTTCTGCTGCTCCGTTGCCGCGCTCGCCCTCCGCTGCACCGCCCGCATCCGTGCTCGCCGCTCTGCCCGCTGCCTCCGCTTCGCCGCCGCGCTCCGCTGCCTCCGCTCCGCCGCCGGACGGCCGCGCCGCGTAGCCTCGCCCACGGCGACGACGACGGTGGAGAGCCGATGACGACGGCCACGGCGCGCGGCTGCTCTGCCCGCAGCCTGAAGGAGAAGAGAAGAGAGAGAAAAGAAAAGAGAAGAGGGGAGAAGGAGAAGAAAAGAGGAGAAAAAAGATGTGAAGCTGACATGTGGGCCCCACGTGTTTTTTTATTTTTTTTTTGCTGACTAGGATGCCACGTCAGCAAAACCGGGCAAAAATACTGCCGAGGGACCTCCGGTGAACGGTTTGAGTGAGTTTAGGGGTACACATTTATGGTTTTGTGGTTAAGGGACCTCAGAAAATCTCGCTCTTAAGTTGAGGGACCTCCGGTGAACTTATTCCTTTTTGAATAGATATGGCCAAGGGTGGTGTGGGGCGACGCGGGCCGTAGCTGGGCCGGCTGCCCAATGCCGCCCAATGGGCAGTTCCGCCCCTGATTTGCTCATACTACTGCAATATGTGCTTCTAGTTCATTTGTAATTTCTCACTAAATATTAGGTAGGCAACTATACCAACCGAACAAGACAAATTACAAGCGATGTCTTCAGTTCCAAGTTTGGGTGGCGGCCTGGCGCAAGGAGAATCGGCTGCTGAAGATCTTGGATGGTTTTTGCTTTAAGTGTTTGGGTCATTAGGTCTAGCTGTCTGGCTGTTGGGTTGCTGCAGGGATGTTCCTTTTCCTCTGCGTTTTTTGGGGGGTATGGCATGTTGCTGCCCTTGATGTTTTGGCTGTAGAAAAAACCAGCCTGTTTGAGAGCCTTTGCTTCTCCTCTTTTACTTCTGTTTGTAAGATTCTCATTCTGTAGCTTGCTATCATTTCTAGTAATGGAAATGGGGGCTTTTGCCCTTGTTCAAAAAAAAAAAAAACAACCGACCAAGAGCAATCCAACATATCCAAGCGATACAGTCTTAAACAACGCTAATATAGCCGATACAATTATCAGGGCCAACAGAACTTAGGGCTTACCCCTTCGTTGGGGATCGAAGCGATGCAGCCCCGCATCAGATGCTATGTTCCGTCGGTGATAAAACATCGAAAAAAATGGTGACGATGCACCACAAGTACTTATGTTGATCCATAGAGATTCTAGTCCATATTGGATATGACATAGACTTTCCTAAAGATAAAATAAAAGATACAAGTCATGATCGGACTCTAAACAATCTTTTCTAAAAAATAAAAAGGTAGCTAACTGACTCTGCCTAATTAATACTCACTCAGTTTCATATTATAAGTCGTTTTATATTTTTATATAAACTTGGTCAAATTTAATAAAGTTTGACTAGGAGAAAAGTCAAACGACTTATATAATATGAAATGGAAGGAGTAGATAAATTTCCATGCCACATCATTTTTGAACTTAGCCTCTTCTGGACAAACTTCCTTTAATTGATTAATTTCCTTAACGGAATCCACTAAAATTTCAACACCTGGCGATTGATAATTTTCATCGGCCAGTTCCATGACTCTGAGGCCGATAACGACTTCGGTGTTTACCAAAATTTGGTGTTAACACCTTCATACTGCAAGTATTTCAACAATGACATAGCAGGGAGGGCTGCTCTCATCGCCTCCCATCTCGGGGGGTGGCAAACCCTAGCGTTGTCGCCACCCCTCTCTCCCCTCACTGCCTCGCTGCTGCCTGCGCGAATGGCCAGCAAAGCTGGCGGCTTGCTAGGACAACGGCGGCGGGACTCGCAACGTCGAACACCCTAGATTCGCGCGTGGACGAACCCGAAGGTGGAGGACGGCCGGAGTGATGCTGGTGTTGAAGTTGGTGCGAGGATGGAGGCAATGCTGGACACGGAGCGGCTCCGGATGGGGTCGGCGCGTGGATGGCGGTGGCAGGCGAAGATGGAGGTGGGGAATGGCTGAGGGTGGCGGTGGTTTTGGTGGCCGGAAGGCAGCGAGGCGGAGTAGGCGGCAGGTGGCAGGCTGCGGTGGGCGCCACCGGCTTCGCGGCGGACGCCGCCGAATCTGGGGCCCTCGGGACAGATCCGGGCACCCCCTCCATGGCTGGGGCCTCTCCAGTGTGGGAGGCCAGCATTTATGGCGGCGAGGTAGAGGGGGAAGGAGGCTCGTGGTGATGGGCCAAGGGAGGCCAGTGCGGTGCACGGTTGGTAGGAGGGAGGCTCGTGTGGTGCGAGTGGCGTCGGCGGTTGTGGGAGGCTGACGCGGTGGTGCCGATATAACTAGTGTCAAATATATGACCTCTTCCGCTCTATTTATAGATATAGGCTCATTAACTTACCATATTTAGGGTGCCTTTGGTTGTACTTTTGAACCTGTTTAACCTTTAACCGAAGGGCTCAAAAGCCATAGCTGCTTCTACCCAAAAGTTGCTTTTGCTCTAGTACAAATTGAAAGCACCTCCACCTCCTGCTTTCAGCTGCTTTTGGGTAGCTCCTCCAACACACGTTGTCATGGCCTCTCCAGCTAGGCGGCGACCTCCCGGCGAGGCGCCAAGCTCCTTCCCCACCGCCGCCGCCCACGGGGAGAGGATCTCCCCTCCAATCCGCCACCGCCGTCGCCGGCTAATGCCCCCTCCTCCCCCGCCGACGTCGCCCACGGGGAGAGGATCCCGCCGAGGCCACACATAGGGAGAGGATCTCGCCAAGGCTGCTCATCAGCCTGCCGCCACCATCATGTTTTCCCCTCCAATCCGTCATCGCCGTCGCCGACCGATGCCCCCCTCTCCCGGTGCCGCCGCCCCTTCACCCGTTGGCCATGGAGGCAGGAGAAGAGGGAGGTGAGGTGGTTGACGGTGGTGGCGTCACCGCTGCCTCCTCTGCCGCTGCCCGTGGAGGCCACCGCCGCTCCAGCTGCACTAACTCTACCGCGCGCATCTGCCACCCTGCCGCCGCTACCGTTGAGGCCGACGGCGACGGCGTGTCGATGGCCATCTCCATCTCTTCCTCTTCTCTTTTTTTTTCAATGTGTGTATGATATGTGGGGCCTGCTTGTAAGCGGGACTAGTTATTTCAAAAGCCACAGCTGTTGAACCGAACAAGCTTTTTAAAAATCCACAGCTGTTTTTAAAAAGCCACAGCCCACAGCTACTTTTTTTAAAAGCTATAGCTCAACTAAACACACCCTTAATGATGACCCATTGATAGGTATCCTAGGTTGGCTCTTCATAGTTGGTCGGTTTCCTAACAAACGATGTCAGTCTAACACAACTCAATTTCTATTCGAATAAGTGACTAAAATAAAATTATAGTTGAAGCGAGAAATTAACAGGGCCATGTTTAGTTCTATGGGCTAATTATTAGCACCTATCTTTTAGTCCTAAATTAGCCCCCAAGAATTCAAATAGGTGGGTTAATTTGGGACTAAAGTGAATCAGCTCCCTTTAAAACATTAGCTCCTCCAACTCTAAGGGGTGCTAATGGGGGTAATTTTCTGTGGGGACCATCCAAAAGCAGCTCTATCTTCCTCTCTTTCTACTCTCTCTCCACCTTTTAGCTCTGAATTAGCTTATGGATCCAAACATGTCACCCTAGGCTAATGTTTAGCCTACCAATTTAAGACTAAACATTAGCTCTCAAAATTAGCCCAGGGCTAATCTTTCGAATAGAGCCAGGACACCTTTGACTAATATCCATGGAAATCCCTTTATTTCCATCTCTTCCTTCTTCATTGAGTCCGGTCTACATATTTTTAAAATTGTTAGACTAAATCGCACCCACCTGCCAAGTTCTTATACCACGGATGAAATTTAGGCCTTGTTTAGTTCGCGAAAAGAAATTTTTTGGGTGTCACATCGGATATTTGACCGGATATCGAAAGGGGTTTTCGGACACGAATGAAAAAACTAATTTCATTACTCGCCTGGAAACCGGAAGACAAATCTTTTGAGACTAATTAATCCGTCATTAACACATATATATTACTATAGCACTTATGGCTAATCATAGACTAATTAGGCTCAAAAGATTCATCTCGCAATTTCCCCTCTAACTGTGCAATTAGTTTTTATTTTTATCTATATTTAATACTCTATACATGTGTTTTATATGTGTTTAAAGTTTCGATGTGATGTTTGTGGCAAAAATTGTTGGAGAACTAAACAAGGCCTTGCTCTTCATCATTTCGTCTCTTCTGGGGCCTGACCAAACATGGCGTTCCCCGTTACCTCCGCCGCCATGGACCGTCGTGTCTCATCATCTCTCTCTGCCTCGCCAGTGCGCGCACCGACCGACGGACCGAGCGGTGGCGAGCCGCCGCTGCCTGCGCGCCGATCGATCTCGCCGCCTCGTCGCCCGCACTCCCGCCGCGCGCGTCTGTTTCCCTTCCTTTTCCGTCTCCGCCTTGTGGCGCCGGGGCGGGCAGCCGTGGCCCCGCCCGGGAGGTGCTCGACGAAATGCGCGAGTGAGCGCCATCACCGTGAGCTGTTGGCATGCTGGGGGAGGCGCTTCGGTTGTGTTGAGATGGCTGATGTGCCATGCTGGTTTGTGGTGAGGCACAAGTTCCAATTCTTCGTGGATTCATGGATCATTACCAAGATGTTTTTTTTTTTCTCTGTGCACAGTTTGACGTTTTATGCTACTGGGAAACTCAAGGCACGATAGGGAGGTAGGTGTTCTGGAGCTATGGTGTACGCCTGATCCCATGTTGGATCATGGGAGCTGATCGAAATGCAGATGCGTGGAACAATAATTTCTGCCGAGCTCTAACAACGTAAGTTCGCATTTCCCATCAAGTTTGTCAACTCGTGATGAAGATATTAGTATTTATGTAGTGCTTTCTTTGCTTACGGAGTAGTGTGTAATGAGTATACAGTTGTTCAATGAAAATTTATGTAGGATTCCTCACATAACGGATGAAACATTTTGGTTGCTTTATAGCTAGTCATTCTGTCGAGGTTCCAGATCTTTCTTTCAAACTATCGTGCAGCCAAAATTACTAATTATATGGAATTTAAAAGGTAAAAATATGATTCAGTTTCTCATCCTGCAAAATAATCTGATTAAGGTGAAATCTTGCTGAGAGAAAATCAAACTGTGAATAAATCAGAAGAACTCAAAATTCAATAAAATTTCAACAAAATCGAAGGGAAGAAAATTTTTTAGTTCTAGCAAAATCTTAGGATGGCCCAAGATAGCGAAATCTTGTCGATGAATGTTAAGGACAGGCTAAAGATATGTTCAGGGATTACGTGATTAGTCTGGGGACAACAAAATTTGATTTCATGACTTGCAATTCATGTTACCAGTCATTTCTCCCACTTCATCATTGGAGATTACTCCATCACTCCATCCGCGTCCATGTTCTATTGCCATTCACCAGTAAAGTGAATGTGGTAGAGCAGAGGATAAAAAAAATTCTTACATTACATGGTGATTTTTTGAGACTTTTATTTGATTTTACTTGGCTTTATCTATGCTTACATATGCATGGCGTAAGGGAATAAGCTTGATGTTAGGGACAATGCAAAAGTGGGTTAGATGGCATCCACAATGTCATAACTACTGTGAAATCCACCTCAAGGTGTGAAGTAAACTGGCTTCAGAAGTTAAGGAGGCTCACTATATATAATTCAATTTGTTTCATAGAATCAAGCTTACATCAAACTGAAAATTTCAGATTAAAGCCCATACTGCTTTCACAGTATGTACTATTGGTGCTAACAATTTTTCAGCTGCATACTGAAATCATCACCAAAAATCTAACATTTGTATAGGATTTCTTCTGAAGCATTCTGAAACAAACATTTGAAAGAACAAACAGGATAGAATGCAAAAGTAGTTACAAAAAGTAAAGTGCATAAACTGGATTTTCTTATGCTCATTAGCCACCCTTTCATCTTGGACCAGATAATATTGACGCAGCAGGTGGAGCAGAACATGAGGATGGGTTATCTTGAACAGATATTACTGAACTTGCATTGAAAAAGCCATAATCTAGGCAATTTTCCACGCTCATTGCACCTTCCAACACCTTAACAACAGTTGACATCGAAGGCCTTCGGCTGCTATCGTTTTGTAAGCACCAGATTGCGAGCTTCATCATTTGAATCACTTCCTCTTTGTGTGAGACCATGTCATTACCATGCTTATTGATCATATCAATCAACTGATTATTTTGAGCTTTTTCACGTAGTAAATTGATGAGCTGAACACTCTCCTTAGGCAGAGAGATATCAATATTTTTCCTTCCACTTATTATTTCCATGAGAACAACTCCAAAGCTGTAGATATCAACTTTTTCAGTGATCGGCGACGTTAACCATTCTGGTGCCAAATATCCAGGTGTGCCTCTCATCACAGTCATCACATTGCTTTGATCCCTGTCTATTAGCTTAGAAAGTCCAAAGTCGGCCAATTTGGCGTTGAAGTTCTCTCCTAAGAGAATATTCTGTGGTTTGATATCCAAATGAGCAATTTTTCGCCTGCATTCCTCGTGAAGATAGCATAAGCCCTTTGCAATATCCAGAATGATTCTACACCGGGTGCACCAATCAAGAGGGGCATTGTTATGGTGGTAATAGATCCACCTATCAAGTGAACCTCTTGGCATCTATTCATACACCAGAAGCCTATGTGACTTCTCTGCACAAAATCCAATCAGCCTGACAAGATTGATGTGCTCAATGCTGCCAATAGTCTCGACCTCTGCCATGAATTCTTTCTTTCCTTGACTAGCACCTTCCAGACGTTTCACTGCAACTCTCTCTTCATCTATTTTCCCTTCAAAGACTGATCCAAATCCACCTTCACCGAGTTTTTTGCTGAAGTCTTCAGTGCATTGTCTCAACTTTTCGAATGAGAACCTCACTGGCATTCCAGGCAATATATCAAATTCTTCGAATTCTTCATCTAGTTCTTGGTACTTACTCCTTCGTACATAAATAGCAATAATAACGACCATAACAAGAGTAATAGTTGCTGCAAGTGTAGCACCTAAAATTGTCTTCAATTTTTTTTGTGTAGGGTCAGAAGAGGGATTAATCTGTACCTTTAGATAAGCTGAAGAGTTGTAATTAACTTTTTCAAGTTGTATTGACTGCAAGGAGAAGACCTCTGTCACTGACTGGCATTCTCCATTGGAATCATTCTGACCATACCTGAACGCTACTGCTCTGCATGAGCAATTCTTCAAGCAGGCTTGCTTGCAGTCATCTCTATTTTTTGCATTCATGATGATTTGGCCCATATCAAAGTAAGAAACATCAGTAAGAGTCAAGAGCTGATGATTTTTCATTTCTTGACAAGATATTGGAGTCACTGGTGCACAACCAAGACTCTGCCTTCGATAGTCGATTGGTTGAAAGTACCTTGAACTAGAATTACTCTGAATGAGACAGCTGCATTGGCCACCTGTGCATATCCCGTACCCTCCGCACACTGTTGGGAAGGCACAATCATCAAGGAGTAGCTGCTTTGTTACATCAAGCACCATGGTCCACTTTCCTTCGGTAAACCACTCGTACAACTTCATGTGCCCATCAGACTCTAACCTTATGTACTGGGTGGACTTAGCTTCTGGCAATGGGATAATGTCATCTGGATTTCCTGGCTGTGTGGACTGCACAAAGATGCTGAGGCTGCCATTTGTAAAGGTAATCCTTGTTGGATCTCTCTGGTTCATGTTTCTGCTCACATTATACTTCAAGTATAGTTGTGGTGGTGTGGATTCAACATAACCATGTACACCATCACGGAGAACAGTTATATATATCTTACCCTCAGTCCAATTTGTGGGGGAGGCATTTGCTCTGAGCATCTTGCCCTGCAGCAGTGACTGCCCTGGGACCAATGCGTCGGTGGGATGATCAAATGACTGCCACACTGTCATGTTCCTCTGATCAAACAGCACAAGGTTGCCTTGCTCAGTGATCTCCATGCGTCGCACGGATTGGCCTGAAGTGCCGCTCGACCAGATGAGTCTGCCATTGGCTTTTTCACGGAGGACCAGGTCGCCATCTCCAGTCAGCTCAAGGGTAGCATTCTCTCCTACAGGGTTTGCCCGGTTGGCACACCAGACAACCTGTGCCATTGTAGTTACCGGTAAGGGGTTCTGAGCATGGGTAGCGGTGAGAATGAAGACGGCGAAGATGAATTCTTGGCAGGGTGGGGTGCAGAAGAACCCTGTGGCGAATGAGGGATCGGAGAAGGTTTGTGGTGATCGGAGGACTATGGCACGCACCGTAGACCCGTCATCATATGTGACGGTATCAAGGACTTTGTTGTTGACCCACAGTGTCGAGAGGTTGGCACTGGGATAGACGGAGCGCTGCCCGGCACCGGTGGTGCGGCAACTGCGAGCACCACGACCACCAGCACCGTGAAGTCGGCGAAGAGATTGCCAGGAGACATGTTTCTTGGATTGGAAAGGGAGGAGGGAAGCCAGCAAGAAGCTGTGGTCAGTTCAGAGGTTGACAAGATCTCCTGACCTGATGACACTAAGTCGATGAGCTGATGTGGTCACCGGAAAGATATATGGCCTCACCGTCGCCGGCATGGGGTCGCCGGACTGGCGGACTCTGAAGTGTTTGATCGGCTACTCGTGTTCTCGCTCTCTCAGTACTTCATAACTATATACTACCACCCGGTGCTTTAGTTTTTTGGTTTCTTGGGAAGATGGAATTTTGGCTTGACCAGTTCTAAATGGCCAATAATGGTTTTGGTTTCTGCAAAAAGATATGTTACTAAGTGACCTCAAATTTCAGTTTGGATGTTTGCAATTTAAATGTTTGCATATATCCGGTTGGATGTAAAGGCCGAGTAAAAAATATCCGTCTCTAAAAAAAATAATAAAAAAAGACTAATAAGGCCGGTAAAAATACCCTTCTCTAAAAAATAAAAATAATATTAAGAAAATGACCAATCGAGTTTCCCTATGTTGTCACGTGATTTTTAATAATAAAAAGAAAAAGCACATATTGATAAAAATAAGCATTAAAAAGCCCAAAACTATATGCTACCCGGTCAAAATTAGTTAGCTTCAGTACGGCATGACAAAAAATCTAGTGGTTAAGCCGGGTTAAAATACCCTTCCCTAAAAAAAATTAAAAATAATATTAAAAAATGGCCAATAATCATCTGTGCTCACCATGTGATCGAGAGTATGGTGAGTAGAGTTAACTATATGCTCGCCATGTGATCTAGTTTCGTTACGTTGTCACATGGTTTTTAATAATAAAAAGAAAAGCACATGTTGATAAAATTAGCATTAACAAGCCCAAAACTATGTGCTACCCGGTCAAGATTAGTTAGCATCAGTACGTATAACTAGTACGGTTAGCCAGTGTATTATACTATTGGCACAAACGTGTGGAGGATGGGAGCGTTGGCTAAAATAGAGAGGACAGCTGGACTAACCCATGTATGGGCTTAGAATTGCAAAAGTATGTATGGGTGAGTAGAGGTAATCTATACTGCAATATGTAGCAACGTACTTGCACGAACATGTATGCTGATTCCTGACCGTCTGGTCGCGAAATCTGGCGGATGGACCAGATTCGTCTCACACGATCGTCCGGAAAAATCACCCGCGCGAACCATTGATCCTATCCCACCACGTACCGATCGACCCCACTCATCCAATCGTACTTCCTGCCTTGCCCGATGACGTACCTCGTGCGCTGTCAATTGCGCCCCTTCCTCAAACCTCCTTCGGCCTTCCTCCTCGTCTCCTTCCGAACACCGTCATCACATATGAGCCCCGAGTGATAAGGACGTCGTCACTTTATACACACTTAATTAACTCCACAAGTTCTAATGATAATTTGAAGTCTAGTTCGACCTCTAAGTTCTAATGATAATTTGAAGTCTAGCTAGTTCGACCTCCAAAATTAGTACCGACTTCAAACATGTTGAACATTTATGCTAACTCCGATTTGATCTCGAACATGTTGGAAAGCTTATCTCGTTACTTTTTAAACACACCCAGTCTCATATCAAAATTCATCCTAAGTCAACAGAAATCATCAAAACAATACATTGTTGTTTGCTGAAACCACCGAACTTGAACCTTGAGCCTTGTAATAGATTATACCCATCTTGGAAATGCCTCTCTCCACCTCCACAACCAGCAACTATCTCTAGCTTTATTATTATAAATAGCTTTGTACATCCTCTAAAACAATTGAGTTTTGTTTATTTGAATTTTGCCAAGTGTCATTCACTTTGTCTCTAGTCATCCTCGTTTAATTAGTCGGTGACTATAGATTCAGAGTCACTAATAGTTGGTGTGTTTATTTGCCGGGTCGATTAGATCTACCACCTTAATTGTAACTATTTCTTGATGCTTAATTACCTATTCGCAATATTTAGATTGTATCTTATCTTGTTTATGCAGTGTTCTCTCGTTTGTATTGTAGGATCATCAACCACGCGTCAGGGTTAGTATGATATCGTTTATGGTGCAATTGCACGACGTTCTGGACTTGTTCTGGTTGGTAGACACGTCGCACTTGATCAAAGCGAGAGTTATCACCTCACCAGAAGATTGTACCACAAGGTATAACATCATTAGTTGGTATCAGAGCGTCGGTTGTGTGGTGAAGATTTTAGTTTTGTATATTTATTTTTTCTATCTATCATCTACAAAATTACTGTAAATGGGTCTTCTTTGATAGTTTTGTTTTTTTTTTCCATCGTAGGACATCAATTTAAAATATGGGTAGTTTTAGCACACTTGAGCAATTGAGTCAAATTTTAGTACGCTTAAGCAGTGGAGGCCCATTTGCCATTCCAGTGGACGTATGGTACGAGTACACACTAATCTGACAAGGTCAAAGAGCTTAGTTGTTGTTTTATATGCAATTTGTTTGTTTTGATTGGTTGATTTTTCTTTAAACCAAATTGCAATATAGGAGATAAAGAAAACGTAGAGATTGATCCAGTAGAGTTTTAATCGATCTGTCTAGGTAAAAGAGCTTTGTATATTTTTTTTAGGTCTGCATATGTGTTTGCTTGGCTTTTTCTTAACCAAATTGCAATAGAAGATAGTAATAGGAAATACGATGGATCAACGGCACGATTTATCATGCTATGCTATAGGCCCTATTGATGGGGGTGCAGACACTACTGGAGAAGTGCTCATCTCTTCCGATTCGCAACCCCCTTTACTCCCAGGTAGCGAATCGGGAGGGAGAATCCGGGACTAAAGATGGCAGTCTTTAGTCCCGGTTTAAATACCTGGGAGTAAAGCTCCATCTTTAGTCCCGGTTGGTAACGACTCAGCCACGTGGCTGGCACAACCATCTTTAGTCCCGGTTACCAACCGGGACTAAAGATTTTGTTTTATTTTTTTTAATTTGGTTGTGCTGCCTATTGTAGAAATGTATAGTATAGAAATGTATATATTACACATATGTACACTATATGTATCTATACATATCTATACATATATATATTGTACACATATATATGCAATGTCAATATATACATATGTAGAAATTCATATGTATATACAAATATTATACACTTAAGTAATTAGAGGCCATATACATATATTAACAAAATATGAGTTTGCAAGTAAGTAAATATACACATATATTACCAAAACAAGTACACAAAAGTAAATGCATGTGTGCATATATAAATATATACATGTATTACAATTCCTTCGGACTTTGTAATCTTTGTTTCTGTTACTACGACTTCCTGGCATTGGAAGAAGAAGGACCGGCTTGATGAATAGGCTTTCTGAACGTGCAGAGATGTAGCCTAGAGGGGGGGGGGGGGGTGAATAGGCTTTCCTGAAATTTTCTCAACAATCGCAGCGGTTAAATTGACAGGGCCCGGAACCTCCTGGTGATGAACACCGGAACTTCCGGGCAGGATGAGTAGCCCGGAACTTCCGGAGTTCTTGAGCCAGGAACTTCCGGGCAGCAGAGATAAATTAAAACTGAGATGAAAAACAGGTCCTAGCAAGGGAAGTTTAGGCACACAGAGGAACAAGATGAAGATCACAGGATATTAGCAGATTCAAACAAAGAACATGCACAAGAGAGACAAAGACGATTTTTTCCCGAAGTTCAGATCACACGAATCCTACTCTCCGTTGAGGTGCTCCAAAGAGCCGGGTCTCGATTAACCCCTTGCCTCACTTATGCAAAGATCTTAGAAGAGGTCCACGACCTTCAACTCAACACTTCTAGGTCATTTTCTAGAATTGAGTGACCACCAAGATCAAACTCAAAATTCCTTCTAGAAAAGGCCACAAGTGCAAGTTGCTCTACCTAGGATAACCTCTGAAAACTCAGCACAAGAATCTTTACTCACTTACCTCGTTTCCTTGTGGAGGTGAGGAAAACCTTCACAAACTTTCCCGGGACATCCACAAGATCTTTGGAAGCTCACGGGCGACACATAACTGTCTAGGAGAAGATCTCCAAGAGTAATAAGCCCAAGTGACAGCCCACAAGGTATCCAAAGTGCTCAATCAAACCTAATCTTCAAGCCATCTCCAAAATACTCCTACACTCTCATCTAATCTCTCAATCTCACAAGATAGGCTCTAGATTTGAGTGGAGGAAGCAAAGGAAGCTTGGGAATGGCTAGAAAACTCTAGAACATGAAAGAACTGAAGTGGAATGGCCAAAGGGTGACCTGGGGACGAAATCTATATATATAACGGCTAGGTGACGTCATCTAGCCGTTACTCACAAGTTTGAACTGGAAACCTGCCAGGAGGTTCCGGGCAAAAGTGCCAGGAACTTCCGGGCAGCACTTAGGAACTTTTTTGCAATTAAACAGCACCCGGAAGTTCCGGCCAGAACCTCCGGGTAGCCCTCTCTGTCCCGAGGAGAAAATCATTTTTCAAAAATGATTCCAAAAATCTTTTGATTCATGGATATGACTAAGAGCACTTTATATACCCTAGATCCACACTTGAAACCCCTCTTAATAGTACGGTTTTTCCTAAACTCAATTTCGAAAGTGAAAAACCTAGTCTAATCACCTTTGGTGATTTTTGCACATAGGAACATTCGAATTGGGGGGTCTCCTTGCATTCTTAGCCATCACAACTTGCTTTTGGACTAAACTCCTGTGAATAAACTTGATAAACACGTTAGTCCCCTTTAACCACCTTGTCATTAATCACCAAAACCCACTAGGGGGTTTAAGTGCATCTTCACTTTCCATCGTAATAGAATTCTCCTGTGGGATCGAGAATCTGCCCGTTGATGAATCTCATCATCTGTTCTTGAACAGCCCTTATGAAATCATCGTGGGTGAGGCTATCTATCATGTAAATCATCTGTCATTTGGAAAAAAAATAGGATTATACATATGAAACCAGTAAACAATAATTGACAGATGAATAATTTTACATACTTCCAGGTCCTGGCCAGTCCTGATTTGGTGTGCTAAGCAGTGCATGTAATAGCAGACGTAGTAGCCGCACAAGTTAGTCCCATGTTCCTGCTTTGCACACTGAAAGAGAAACAACGAGAGATTTAATATGCATATCTAATTTAGAACAAAGAAGTAATTCAATATAATATTGGAGCATGTACTAACCGGAAAATTGAACCTCTGTGTGAGTTTTTCATTCCAAATCCCGCGGACCAATGTACAGAACCGAATCCATGCCCTATTTACAGTTGTTAGGAAGGATTAATTTCTTATCCGAGATCCGTATAGTACTTGTAGAATGATTCATAATGACAGTGCAATATATGACAATACCTATCTATCACTTCGAAAATATGTGCGAAAGTTTTCTCCGGTTTATCCATTGATTCGTAGACATAGATTTTGGATTTCTCAAGGTCGAAAAGAATAAGGACCCAGTGGAATCTGCAATTTGCATTAGATGATACGTGTGTGTATCTATATATATATATATATATATATATATATATATATATATATATATATATATATATATATATATATATAGAGAGAGAGAGAGAGAGAGAGAGAGGAAGGAACAAAATTGAAGTTATGATTGTAGGAACTCACGATGTGTTGTAGGGAAGTAGTATGAACATCTTATAATGCTGCTGCACCGGGAAATGGAGGATATTGTCCTCGGTTTGTTTCTCATAGTTTTGTAGCATCAGTGTGTTCACTTTGCGGGGGTCCATGAATCCTGTATTGAATTTGTTGTGCTAACGGCACAACTGAATCTCTATTCTACAACGGGTAAAAGGAATTTGTATAAGCTACGTTCAAAGGAGGAACAAAATTGAACTATAAACAATACTTACAAAGTCCACGTGCTGAGAATAGAGATGTCGAGGGCGTCGCGGTGGTATAAGTCGAAGACTTCTTTGTAACGGATCCAAAGAACATCATCTCCTTGATAATAATCTGAGTTTCGCACCCTCGCTCCGAACATCTCTCTGCCCATCCCTGATTTGTCCAAGTACCATTGATGAAACCGGTACATCTGTGTAGGTAGCTTTCTCTTATCTTATCAGGCGTGACTAGCGGTTCACCATGTTTAAACATGTACTTCACTAGAGCTGTTTCGATAGGTGCGTCCTCTAGAAACTCTGCTCCATCTTTAGTCCAGTTTCTTTCAAGAACTTGCGTATCTCAAGTTGTTCCGGATCTACGAACGGTTCAATCTCTTGTTGTGGCTACAGCACCAGTTGAGGGACTTCCATTCCGCACTTCACTGCTGCAGGATTGGCTTTAAGAGCCTTCCTCAATGTTCGATCATAATCAGAAACTACAACCGGTTTGCTCGGTTCAGCCATCTTAATAAAGTGATCCTGAACCACTGGGGATATAGGGATCTTCTTTTCCAGACTCCATGGCTTCAACTGCTCCCTAACTTCCACTCTAACGGCTTCATCGAGCTCCTCCGGAGTCAAGTCATATGCCCTTTTCTTGAGAGCGGGGAGCCTTGGCTCGTCAGATTTGGCTTTCTTCTTTGGTCTTGACGGCATGGGCTCATATGGGCGGGACCTTGACGGTGTAGACTTGGCAGTTGGTGCAGGCTGAGGAGTCGTTGCCCGCGGACCCGACGGTGCAGACTTGGCAGCAGGTACACACGGAGGAGGTGGTGGAGGCAGAGGAGCGGGAGGAGCCGGTGCAGCCGAAGGAGACGGTGCTTGCGGCGGGGAAGGAGGAGCGGACTAATAAACCACTTTAGTCCCGGTTCTTTTTGGAACCGGGACTATTGTGGAAATCGCCCGACCCTCTAAAGATCACTTCTCCAGTAGTGTGATACCTGACTGGTCGCGTGCGTGCGAGGCCACATGATCAGCTACATATGTATATACTATCTACATGTATAATGAGTATGTATATATTGTATATACATACATATATATAAATATATATATAAATATATTTTTTATATGTATACATTTTAATGTATAAAAATATACATTTTTAATGTATAAATATATATATACACATATATGAAATTTGTATACATATATATATACAAACTTGGTATATGTATGTACATAAAATATACCAACTTTTTATACGTATATATACAAAGTTTATATACGCACGTATAGAAAAACCAAAAATACACGTATATACATGTACATAAACTTTGTATACACGTATATAAAGTTTATATATGTACGTCTTTAAATAACCGGAAAAAGAAGGAAAGAAATAACAGAAAAAAACCAAAAAAGACGGGGACGCCTACGCGTCGGGCGCCCGATGGTGCGGGGGAAAATCGAGCGTGCAAAACCACTTTAAACTATTTTTTCTCTTAAATTATTTATCCAAATCATGACCCGATTGCACCATTAAATTCGTTGCAATTAAATCTTTAAAACAAGACCATACATGGATATATTCCAATGAAAAATGTTTTTAGCTTATTATTGAATTATTTTTTAATGTTGCACGATGTTCCACCAAGTATATCGGATTTGTTTCACTAAGTAGATCGAAAATGTTTCAATTGTTTAAATCGGGTGTTGTTTCACCTTATATAAAATCAACGTTTCAGTTTGTTGCAAAAGAATGTTTCAGTTCACTGCAACATTAGATCTACACATAGTGAAACATTGTGAGTACACTAGGTAAAACATTTTTGGTGGAACAAACAATGAAACGAAATCCCTTAATAGAGGGTTTCCAAAATATGTGGGTAATTTGTTGCAATGGAGTTGTGTGTGTGGACACGTGGTGGGCCTAGGGGGCACCTGCACGCACGCAAACGCGCCCCTTGGCATGCACGCGTGCGGGGGTTGGGGGAGCGTCCGATTTTTGCTCCCCCCGCCGGTCGACCGAGCAGAATCATTTTTGAAAAAAGACGGAAAGAAAAAAATGAAGGTACCAAAAAAATGTCCTTGTGCCATTTGCCGCCCTCCCCCTCTCCGCACGCGCTATGTGTCCATCCGTGCGGGGTAAGGGGCACGCAGATGTCCGAGAAATAGCATTTTCGCTGTTGGATCTCAAGAATTCAAATGGATTTTGCAAAATTTCCACACAAAATAGAAAGACACTACTATACGTGTCTTTCGACACATTTATCAGCCTAAATCTGTCAAATTCTGAGACCATATAAGTAACAATAGATTACTAAGATTAATACGATACCAAGCACAAAAATTGTTATAAAAGTTAGTTGATTGAACAAAACGATGACTAACCTTGATCAATTCAGTCATTGATCACCCAAGACATATCAGATGACAACACAGGAACAGACAATATTTATTAACGAAGTTCAGCCGAAGCCTACATGTCTGGGACTTTGATTATGGACGCTCCTACCCAATCAATATAGCACACTTTTATTCTACAAAATATTTAGTAATACTATTAGGAGCACAGCGCGCTCCTTAGTATTCCGAGCGCCAAACATGTATTAGTCCAGGCGCACTTCACCCCACGTCCCGTCATCCCGCTCCCATCGTTATCGGAGTAAACGATTTACTTCGATAATAAAAACAACTTCCCTACTCCCGATCCCATCCCATGTCCTGTCATCCTGCTCCCACTATTATCGGAGTAAATGGTTTACTTCGATAAAGACAACTTCCCTGATTCTTGTATATATTTTATTTTTCCCGTACCCAACCAACCACTCTCGTCCCCACTTCAATTTTTTTCCCTTTTTTTCGGATCTGAATTGATCCACCATCCTAGCCCATAGATCGATGATGCACCATGGAGTAGGACGGCGACACCGTGGCGGTTGAGGGCTGTTGATGGTTGTTAGCGATCAGTTTCGACCGTCAATATTACCAAAATAGAGGAGAACTAGTTATGCTTGCATTGCATATCCATGTTAGAATAATAATATTCCACTAGTATTTGGTTCACTAACATTTTGCAGAGAATAATCATTAAGTGGAGGAGAATCGACATCAAATCAGATGATAAATCAATCGGACGATGTCGAGAATCAGACTTATGTATGAATGGGCCAAGAACTCAGAATTGACACGATGAATTGGGCCAAAATTTACAAGTCTGCGTATGAGAGCAATGGAGGAGGCCACCTGCCAATTTTGGGCTAGGCCGGCCCGACCCATGGTTCGGCCGAACCCCCCGCAGCGCCATTCAATCCAGGTTTCTCCTGGACGGCATAGATGACTCCCCAATGACGGTTGGTGGATATTACCGATCTTTCCAACCGTCATAACCGTCATTCTCAAGCTATAAAAGGAGCTCTCATCCTCATTTTACTCACACACCTCAAGCAAGAGTTCTCTCATATTTTTTCAAGTTAGTTTAGTGTTCTCAAGCTAGTGGAATAGAAATAGAGTAGAAATCGGAGTCCGGAAGCCTTCGGAAGTGTTCGGGTATGGCTCTAGTAGCTCTTCTCTTCTCTTTTGTAAGCTTTGTAATTTTATTAAAATACTCTTCTATATACATTTATGGTATTGAAATACTTTCCGAGTATATGGATGCCAACTTTACATTATGTTCATGTCATACTGATTATACCGCTAGCTTATCTGGGAGATGCATTGGTACGGGTATAGTGTTTGCTTATGCAATTACTCTATATCATGACGATGATATTAGAGTAGTATCTGGTAGTTTAGGCGTAGTGTCTATATTACGGGATATCATTATTTGGGGTTATATGCTGCGGATGACAGGTGGGATGCTGATGGTGACAGCTCATTACGGGTATTCCTCCGCGCGTGTACATAGTCCTAAGTTAATTTCCTGGGGAGGGTACTCCTTCATATTTAGCCCCGGTTGTATGGTCATGACGGGCTGTCGTAAGGAACTCGACAGTCAAGGGTGGCTTCTCGAAGTACCAGGAGGGTATCGGATATAGGGAATTAGCTAGTATGTCAGATAACTAGGATGTATGTATACTATGTATATTAGAAGTATAGGAATAGATTCTCTTTCTATTTTGTTTCCACTTAGCTTACATCCTAGCCACGCCTGACATACGTACATCTATACAACCGGGTATAGATGTATAGATAGATAGATTAGAAGTGAAAAACGTGAGAACTCATAATTAAAAAGTACTATTAGTATAGGTATAGATAGATAGATTAGCACCATACCACTTCTGTCATGTATTCCATCTATCTCTCTTATTTTCCGTCTTCTTCCTTCTCTCTTCCTCAAGAAATGGCACCACCCGCACCTGTTGTGACGGCAGCGGCAGACATCCCCACCGGTGTGGCCGCCCTTGCCTCCGCCGGACGACGACAACCTCATCCAGGAGATCCTCCTCCACCTCCCCTCACAGCTGTCGTCCATTCGGCCCTCGCGCCTCCCTCGTCTGCAAGCAGTTGCGCCGCCTCGTCTCCCGGATTCCTTCGCCGCTTCTGAGCCCACCACCGGGATTCTTTCCTCCTCGGCGTTTTCAAGAACGAGCTCTGCTACCCCATCTTCAGATCCGTCCTCGATCGCGAGATCTTATCTCGCTCAACCATTTCGCCCTGCCGCTCAACGGCGACCACGTCGCAAGCCTCCTCGGTTGCCACCACAACATCTTCTCATCTTCAACTACAACACCCGTGAGTTCCTCGTGTGGAATCTCGTTCGGCAATCGCCATAGCCGTTCCGTCGAAGCTCACCAGGGAGGGGTGGAGGGAGAAATTCGTCATGAACGGCGTGATGCTTTGTGTTGTTGCTGTCATCGGCGACGACAGCCATGTGCACGGCAGCGGCTTCTAGTCCTGCCGCTTCAAGGTGGTCTCTTGATCCCGCACCCGCCGCCGCCACCTTCGCACCTACTGTTACAGCGGCAGGTGCGGTTGGCGCCACCGTTATTGGGGGAGAGAGAAGGAAGAAGACGGAAAAAGGAGGAGATTGATAGAAAACGTGACAGGAGTGGCACTGTCCCAATTTTATAAAAGTCCAGTGACATTCATCTAAATAGCTGCATATACCATGGCACGGACCTAATTGTTTTTTTTAAAAAAACCGGAGCAATGGCCTAAGTTCACAGATGGCCCACACAGGCCCATGTTCATACATGGCCCACGCTGGCCCATGTGGCGCTGCGTGGAACAGTTGGCCCAATTTCCATCCCCATCCGTGTCAATATCGATACACCGTTCGCGGCGGCGGCGGCGGCGGAACGACGGCGACCGGCGGCCGAGCCGATCGAAAGCATCACCACGATGATGGCCGCATCGAGAACGGCGTTCGCCTCCGGCGACCTACTTCTACTCACTGTCTCCTCCTCGGCGTCAATCCTCACCCTGGCAAAAACCCAAGGTATCATCAAATCCATCTCGTTCAGTTCTGGGCGCCGTCGTCGGCCGCGAGATCCACAGTCCATACCTACACCCGGCAAGCTTCCTCTGATATCTAGTGATTTTTTCGGCATATAGAAAAACATCATCCAAAAAATCCAACATATGTATTGTTCAGGTTTAGTGATAATATTGATATGCAGTTCAGATAGCTAGTAGTAGTTTGTTTTCCAGGATAGGCAATTCAAACATGAAACATATTTGCAGTTTAAAGAAAATGTTATTAGTAAATTATTCTTCCAGTGCATTGTGAAACATACTTCTCACAAGAAGAAATATGATAGATTACCAAAGTAGTTACAAAATATGATGTGCATAGATCGGTGGATTTTCTTGTGCTCAGTAGCCGCCTATTTCATCTTGGACCAGATAGAATCGATGCAGAAGGTGGAGCTGAATATGTGGATGAGTTGTCTTGAGTAGATATCACTGAATATGCATTGACAAAGCTGTAATCCAGGCAATTTTCCACGCTCACTGCGCCTTCCAATACCTTGACAACCATCGACATCGAAGGCCTTCTGCTGCTCTCATTTTGCAAGCACCACATTGCGAGCTTCAACATTTTAATCACTTCCTCCTGGTGGTGTGAGACCATATCAGTACTTTTCTTATCAATTATATCATTCAATTCATTGTCTTTAGCCTTCTCTCGCAATAAATTGATGAGCTGAACGCTTTCCTCTGGCTGTGAAATATCGATATTTTTCCTTCCACATATTATTTCCAAGAGAACAACTCCAAAGCTGTAGACGTCAACTTTTTCAGTGATCTGTGATGTTAGCCATTCAGGTGCCAGATATCCAGGTGTGCCTCTCATCACGGTCACTACTTTACTTTGATCCCTGTCTATTAGTTTGGAAAGTCCAAAATCAGCCAGTTTGGCATTGAATTTCTCGTCTAAGAGAATATTTTGTGGTTTGATATCCAAATGAGCAATTTTTCGCCTGCATTTCTCATGAAGATAACATAAACCCTTGGCAATATCCACAATGATTCTACACCTTGTGCACCAATCAAGAGGAGCATTGTTATGGCGGTAATAGATCCACCTATCGAGTGACCCTCTCGGCATATATTCGTATACCAGAAGCCTATTTGACTTCTCGGCACAAAATCCAATCACTTTGACAAGATTGATGTGCTCAATGCTGCCAATTGTCTCAACCTCTGCCAAGAATTCCTTCTTTCCCTGTCTGGCACCTTCCAGACGTTTCACTGCAACTCTCTTTTCACCTATTTTTCCTTCAAAGACTGATCCAAATCCACCTTCGCCGAGCTTTTTACTGAAATCTTCAGTGCATTCTCTTAACTTTTCAAATGAAAACCGCATTGGCATTCCAGGCAATATATCGAAATCTAATTCTTCATCTAGTTTTTGATACTTCCTCCTCCTTCGTACATAAATGCCAACAATAATAACTAAAACAAGGCTACTAATTGCTGCAAGTGTAGCCCCTAAACTTACCTTGATACGTTTTTGTGTAGGGGCAGAAGCGGAGGGAGGAAGTTGCACTTTGAGGTAAACAGAAGAGTTGTAATGGAGCTTTTCAGGTTGTATTGATTGCAAGGAGAAGACCTCTGTCACAGACTTACATTCTCCATCGGAATCTGTTAGAACCTCAATGGTTACTCTCATTGAGAAGAGGATGGCACAAGAGATGGGGCAATTTTCTGGTTTTCTCTCATTCACAAACACAAAGCCATACCTTCCCAAGGAAGGTTGGATACATATATATATAGCCATAGCTGGCTGCAAGCCTATTGCTGCACTCTTCTAGTCTAAAATTCGAAATTTGAAAGGGATGCTGTCCTAGAGGGCATCCCAACTGAATAAAGCATAAAGGGGGGCATAAAGGAGATGCTAACCGCTGCTGTCCTACTAACCGCAGCTGTCCTAGCCTAAAGGAGTAGATGCTGTCCTGAAAAGGTGAAACTACCCAAAAGCAAAAGAAAGAATCACAAACAAGGACCACAAAGACTTATCCATCATTCTCCCCCTAAGTCTTGTGCGTCGTCTTGTGGGGAAGTTGGGCCATCCCAATCCTGGATCAGAGCTCGAGGAACTTGATCCTCCCAAGAGGCTTGGTGAGCAAGTCCGCAAGCTGGTCCTTGGTGTTGATGTAGCTCGCCTTGATGCTCCCTTCCTCCAAGTAGCTTCGGATGAAGTGGTACCTCACCCGGATGTGCTTGCTCCGTTCGTGAAAAACGGGGTTCTTTGCCAGGGCCAGAGCGGACTTGCTGTCCACCCTGAGCTCTACCGCTCCAATGTCTCTGCCGAGGAGATCACCAAGCAGTCGAGCAAGCCAGAGCGCCTGGGTCGAAGCGGCGGATGCCGCCATGTACTCGGCCTCGCAGCTGGACAGGGCCACCACCTGCTGCTTGATCGACTGCCAGCTAACGAGGCACTCGCCGAGGAAGAAGAGAATCCCGCTCGTGCTCTTGCTGGTGTCGATGTCGCCGGCGTGGTCGCTGTCGCTGTACCCAACGAAGTGTGCCTTGCCAGGACACCTCGGGTAGTAGAGACCGTGGTCGAGAGTCCCCGCAACGTAGCGGATGATCCTCTTCACAGCTTGCTGGTGCTCCGTCGTCGGTCGCTGCATGAACCGACTGACGTAGCCGACGGAGAAGGCCAAGTCCGGCCGTGTGTGGGTGAGGTAGCGAAGACTCCCCACAAGACGCCGGTACTGTGTAGCATCCACCTCCTCCGTCGTGCTATCGCGGCTCAGCTTCAGTCTCTCCTCCATCGGAGTGAGAGCTGGGTTGCAATCGGTGAGCCCAGCTAGCTCAACGACGCGCTTGGCGTAGGCGGTCTGTCGAAGCGTGATCCCGGAGTCGTCCTGGTGCACTTCGATCCCCAGGTAGAAGGAGAGAGGCCCCAGATCACTCATCTGGAAGGTGGCCTTCATCTCCTCCTTGAACGCCGCCACCTCCACATCCTTGGTGCCGGTGATCACCAAGTCGTCGACGTAGACACCCACCAGCAAGGCATTTCCTCCATTGCCCCGCCGGTAGATGGCCGCCTCGTGTGGGCTTTGCTCGAAGCCCATCCCCTTGAGTGTGGAATCCAACTTGGCATTCCACGCCCTCGGTGCCTGCCGCAAGCCGTAGAGGCCCTTGTGCAGGCGTAGCACCTTGCCCTTCTTGCCGGGGAGCACGAATCCTGGAGGCTGGTGCACGTAGACCTCCTCCTTCAAGTCGCCGTTCAGAAACGCTGACTTGACATCCATGTGATGGACACCCCAGCCTTCCTGAGCAGCCAGCGCAAGGAGGAGTCGCACAGACTCCATCCGTGCCACGGGAGCGAAGGCATCGTCGTAGTCGATCCCCTCCTGCTGCACGAAACCGCGTGCCACCAAGCGAGCCTTGTGCTTGACGATGGCTCCGGCTTCATCCCTCTTCAGCTTGAACACCCACTTAAGGGTAATCGCGCGGTGACCACGAGGGAGGTCAGCAAGCTCCCAGGTGCGGTTCTCCTGAACCGCGTCCATCTCCGACTGCATCGTGGCACGCCATGCCGCGTGTTTCTCGGCCTCTGCGAAAGACCGAGGCTCACCGTCGTCGCACGCAAGGTGCAACTGCGCCTCCAGGTCGCGAGGCACCTGTCCCGGCACCGGCTGGTCGCCGAGAAGATCCTCCATCGTACGGTACCGTAGCTGCTCGCCGTCGTGGTACGCGTCGATGCGCTCCCCGTCGTGGGAGAGCGGAGTAGCGAATTCCACCGGGCTGCGCTCAACACGAGCTGGCGTCGGAGTAGACGTGCCCGGAGGAGTGGCTGTTGGTGCTGGAGCGCGTGGGGTCACCGGCTGTGGTGGTGTCGGCGAAGAGCTCGTCGTGGTCGAAGTCGTGGCCCGAGAGTGTGTTGGAGTCGGAGTCGGTGGAGGCTCAGGGACTGGGGCAGACACGCTCGGTGAAGAAGAGCTGCCTACTCCCCCAGCTCCCTCGAAGTGGACGTACTCGATGGTGAAGTCGTCGTACGTCGGAGTCGAACCATCGTTCACCGCCTTGTCCCATACCCACCCTCGCCCTTCGTCGAACACTATGTCGCGCGCTGTGCGCACACGCTGTGTCTCTGGGTCGAGGATGCGGTAGGCCTTCGAGCCCTCCACGTAGCCGATGAACACCCCTGGGGTGCTCCTGTCGTCGAGCTTACCGATGTGGCCAAGCTCCTTGGCGAACGCGAGGCAGCCGAAGACCCGTAGGTGGGAGACCGCCGGCTTGCGCCCATGCCAAGCCTCGTACGGTGTCCTGCCATCGAGGGCCTTGGTAGGCGAGCGGTTGAGGATGTAGACGGCCGTCACCACCGCCTCCCCCTAGAAGATGGCCGGCATCCCCCTCTGCTTGAGGAGAGCTCGAGCCATCCCCACAACCGTCTGGTTGCGCCGCTCGACAACGCCGTTCTGCTGCGGGCTGTACGGCGCGGTGTAGTGGCGCTGAATGCCCTCATCAGCGCAGTACGACGCGAATTCAGCCGCCGTGAATTCGCCGCCGTTGTCGGTGCGCAGCACGCGCAGCTTGCGGCCACACTCCGCCTCTGCAGCAGCCTGCGTGTGCCTGATGGCGTCTGCAGCCTCTCCCTTGCTGCCGAGGACCATCACCCACATGTAGCGGGAGAGGTCGTCGACGAGCAGCAGGAAGTAACGTCGTCCTCCTGGTGTGGCCGGTGTCACTGGGCCACACAAGTCCCCGTGCACGAGCTCGAGCCGCTCCTTGGCTCGGAAGCTCGTCTGCTGGGGAAAGGGGAGCCGCCGCTGCTTCGTCACCACGCAGACGTCGCAGAGCTGCTCCACGTGGTCAAGGCACGGCATGCCTCGCACCATCTCCTTGGCACTGAGCTGCTTCAGGGCCTCGAAGTGGAGGTGCCCGAAGCGCTCGTGCCACTGCCACGCCTCGTCGTCCCGACGAGCAGCGAGGCAAACTGGTTGTGTGACCTGCGCGCTGAGGATGTAGAGTCGATTAGTGCCTCTGGTTACCTTGGCAAGAAGGCGACGACGGCGATCCCAAATCCTCATGAGTCCGTCCTCGACCAACACGCGTGAGCCGTTCTCATCCAGCTGTCCCACGCTGATGATAGAATTCCTCAACGCGGGGATGTAGTAGACTCCGGTGAGCAGCCTGTGCTCACCGGACTTGGCGGTGAAGGTGACGGAGCCAACGCCCTTGATCTCCACGCCGGAGGCGTCCCCAAACTTGACAGAGCCTCGGACGCTGGAGTCGAACTCGGTGAAGAACTCCCGTCGGCCGGTCATGCGATGGGTGGCGCCGGTGTCGAGGTACCACCCATCAGCCTTGTCGTTGCTAGAGCCGTTGCAGAGGGAGACGAGTACCTTCGGCTCATCAAGGTGGAGAAAAGCCGTTGCGGCCGGTGCCGCTAGAGGTAGCTTGATGCTTGCGTGAGCCAGGAGCAGAGCCGGTTCTTCCTCCTCCACCCGTGCAACGTGGGCCTGGCCGCGTCGTGGCTGGCGACAGTCTTTGGCCCAATGGCCAAGCTTGCCACAGTTGCGGTAGGCGTCGTCTCGTGCCGGCTTGTGGTTGCCGGCGGCGCTGCCTTGGGCGCCTCTGCGAGCACCACCCTCGGCGCGTCTTCGCGCCCACCGCAACTGCACACCTCCGCGCCCCTTGCGCGGCTTGCGGCCGCCTGTCGAGGGAGAAGACTCCCCCTTCCTCCCGTCGCTCTGAGAGGCCTCCCACTGTTCTTGAGTGAGATGGAGCTTCCCGCCGATGGTGATAGGCCCCGAGAGAGGCTGTGGCTCATCACCATCGACGACCTTGAGGCGACCTAACGCCTCCTCTATCGACATCGTGGAGAGGTCCAGCAGAGACTCGATCGAGCGAGCGATCTGCCTGTACTTCTCTGGGACGCAGCGAAAGAGCTTCTCGACAGCTCTCTCCTCGTCGTAGGTGTCGTCGCCGTACTGCACCATCTTCTGCAAAAGAGTGTTGAGACGGGGGGCAAAGTCATCAACATCCTCACCCGGCTTGAAGGCCAGGTTCTCCCACTCCTTGCGGAGTGCGTGCAGTGTGGACTTGCGGGCGCGGTCGCTGCCGATGCGTGCCGCAGCGATGGCGTCCCAGGCCTCCTTGGCAGTCCGCTTCTGGGAAAGCGAGAACTGCATCTCGGGCGAGACTGCAGCGATGAGGGCATCCAGTGCCCGCCGATCCTCATCGTAGTCGACGTCGCCGTACCGGACTGCCTCCCACATGTGCCGCACCTGGAGCCTCACCCTCATCACCGCGGCCCACTCGATGTAGTTGGTTTTGGTGAGGGTAGGCCACCCACCGCCGGGACCAAAGTCCCTGACCACCGTCTGGACGCCGTGGTGACCATGCCGCCGGTCAGGGGAGGGAGAGCCGCGCTGCCTACGAGGGCCGCGCGCGGGCTCCGGGCTGCCGCCGGCATGCCAGCGCCCGTCTAGGTTCCCGTCGGCGGGTGCGCGGTCCCTTGGACCGCCGCCGCCGCCATGGGGGTGGGCTGCTGCCCACCGCTCTGCCCGCTCCCGCGCCCTTCCTCTTGCCAGCTCCTCAAGCTCCCTGTCGGCGGTGATGTCGCCGGCGATGGAGCCGTTGATGCTGCTGCGCAAGGTCTCAACCTCTACCTCCGCCGCACGTGCCGCATCTTCCGCTGCCTCTGCTTCCGCCTCCGCCCTGGCTGCTGCCAACTCCGCTGCCGCCAGTCTGGCCGCCCTCGCTGCTGCTGCAGCGGTCTGAGCCGTTGCTCGCCTGCGCTCTTCTGCTGCGGCGAGCTCGGCGTCCTGCTGACGCCGAGTGCTCGAGGCGACCGAACGCCGAGACCCGAACGTCGGACATGGCGTGCCTCCGGGAGGCTGCTGCGTGGAGAGGGGGAAGGGAGAGGGGAAGGAGCAGCCGGTGCTGCTGCTGCTGCTGTTGGCTGAGAGCTCAACTGGGCTTGGGAAGGGGTGGAACAGGAGATGTTTAGCCTACAGGAAAGTGTGGCTCTGATACCAGATGTTAGAACCTCAATGGTTACTCTCATTAGAAGAGGATGGCACAAGAGATGGGGCAATTTTCTGGTTTTCTCTCATTCACAAACACAAAGCCATACCTTCCCGAGGAAGGTTGGATACATATATATACAGCCATAGCTGGCTGCAAGCCTATTGCTGCACTCTTCTAGTCTAAAAATTCGAAATTTGAAAGGGATGCTGTCCTAGAGGGCATCCCAACTGAATAAAGCATAAAGGGGGGCATAAAGGAGATGCTAACCGCTGCTGTCCTACTAACCGCAGCTGTCCTAGCCTAAAGGAGTAGATGCTGTCCTGAAAAGGTGAAACTACCCAAAAGCAAAAGAAAGAATCACAAACAAGGACCACAAAGACTTATCCATCAGAATCATTATGGTAATACCTGAAGAGTACAGCCCTGCAGGAGCAATTCTTTAAGCAGGCTTGCTTGCAGTCATCTCTACTTTTTGCATTGGTAATAATGCTGCCATCAAAGTAATAAACATCAGTAAGAGTTAAGAATTGATGGTTTTTCATTTCTTGACAAGATATTGGAGTCACTGGTGCACAACCAAGATTAGCCTTCCGCTCGTCAACTGGCTGGAAGTAGCTTGAACTAGAATTAGTCTGAAGAGGACAGATGCATTGCCCACCTGTGCATATCACGTACTCCCCGCATACTGTGGGGAAAGCACAGTTATCCACGTCGATTACATCATCCATGTGGATTACATCAGATACCATGGTCCACTCAAATCCAGACCACTCATACAACCTCAAATGGCCATCATACTCTAACCTTATGTACTGGGTGGATTTAGCTTCTGGCAGTGCAATTCTTTTATCTGGCTTTCCTGCCTGTGTCGACTGCAGAAAGATGCTGAGGCTTCCATTCGTAAAGGTAACCCTCGTTGGGTCTTTTCTGCTCTTGTTTGTGTCCACCAAATATTTATAGCATAGCTGTGGTGGTTTGGATCCAACATAGCCATATAAACCATCTGGGAGAACAGTCATATACAACTTACTCTCAGTCCAATTTGTGGTAGATGTATTTGCTCTGAGCTTCATGCCCTGCAGCAATGACTGCCCAGGGACCAATACATCGGTTGGATGATCAAATGACTGCCACACTGTCGCATTCCTCTGATCAAACAGCACCAGATTGCCATGCTCAGTGATCTGCATGCCTGCCACGGATTGGCCTGAAGTGTTGCTCGACCAGACGAGTCTCCCGTCGATTTCACGGAGGACAAGATCGCCATCTCCAGTTAACTCAAGGATAGCATTCTCTCCCAAAGGACTTGCCCGGTTGGCCGACCAGATAACCCGTGCCATATTGTTTTCCTCTAAGGGTAAGCCATAACTACTATTGAAGTTGGCGATGAAGACAGCGAAGAGGAATGCTTGGCAGGGTGGAGCGCAGAAGAACCCTGCGGCAAAGGAGGGGCCATATAAAGTTTGTGTTGACCGGAGGATGATTGCGCGCACGGCTGACCCGTCGGTGTAGGTGATACTGTGCGGGAGCACCGCGGCGTTGTTGACCTACCGCGTCGAGAGGTTGGCCGTGGGATAGTCAGGGCGCTGCCCGGAGACGGACGGTGCTGCAGTTGCAAGTACCACTGCAACCACTGCCATCGTCGTCACGTCTAAGCAAAAGAGATTTGCTGGACGTATGGTGCTTGAATTGCAGAGGGGACTGCAAGAAGAATCTCTTCTTAATTTGGTTACATACAAGAAGCCAGGCAGCAAGGAGCTGTGGACATTGGAGAAGCTGGCAAAGATGTCCGACCTGAATCCTGATGATACTGAATCTATGAACTGATGTGCTCTCCGGAAAGATGGCCTCGTCGTCGCAGGCAGAGGGTGGCCGGATTCCGAAGTGGTCAACTACTAAGTCTTCTCTCTCTCTGTCTGAATACAAGCCAAAAGACTACCAGTTTTCCTGGTGCTTTAATTTGGTTTAGGTTCTCTTGGGAAGATGGATTGGCTTGACCACTTCAAAAAGGCTAATACTTGGCATTGCCGACATTGCCATGTGATCGATTTTGCGTGTCAATGTCAATATCGAACAAGTTTCCTTTGTGCTGTCTCGTCGATTTTTCATCCTAAAAAGAAAAAAAAGAGAAGTCGTGCCGATTATATTCAAGCATTCTTAGTCGAAAAAAGATTATTTTCAAGCATTGTCAGAGTAGATATTGGCATGGTAGGCATGGTAGTAAGAAGCTTCATAATTAAGCATTGCCACGGCATTCCCTGATTCCCTTGTGCCATTTTCGTTCTGGGAGAGCATGACAAATAGTAGCTAGCTAATGAGGTAAGATCAGTTAGAAAACACCTGAATAATATTGGTTAATGTAAAATTTACATGTTCGGAGAGGGACGGATAATTTGCTTATACTTCAATATGTACTCCCTTCATGCGTAAGCTCTCCTATATACATGAGTGCTTATTATTATTATTATTATTATTATTATTCAGATTAGTAAAATGTACATGCATTGCAACGAGTAAAGAGAATTTAATTACCTAAAGAGACTAGTCTCCGACGTTCGAAATTTTTGCTAGCGTCTATTGAGTTCCTCTAGCTGTCATAATTTCCTTTGTGGAGGATCCTGTTTGCGAGTAAATGCTTGTATATCTGAAGACAATATTTTCTCCTCTGTCATCCAGCCAGTGAATAACAAGTGCATTCTGCAAGTAAGGGCCCTTTTAAATATTAGGAAGGGAAAAAACAGAGAAATAGAAAAAACATGGGTCCTCTTAAATAGCAGAAATAGAAAAAACAGAGGAGTAGAAAAAACATGGGATTCTAATAGAAATACAAGTGTAGGGAAAACATAGAAAAAATACAGAAATGATCGTTTGATTGAACCACAGCAAAAACGTAAGAATCGGATGAAAGAGATAGACTCGAAGGAATTTTTTCAAGATATTGGACCTCTTACTAATTTTTCTCTAAAATCTCTATAGGATTATCCATTCCATATGAATTTTAAAAGATGGGATATGATTCAATCCTTTGTTTCAAATGTTTTCATAGGATTCTTTTTCGTAGAATTGAAATTCTCCAAAATTTCTATATTTTTCGTATAAATCGAAAGGACCTAAAGGTTAGAATGGTGAGGTCACTGAACCAATTTGTGAAAGTGATTGGCAGAGTAAGAGTTAAGACAAGTGCAGGTTGGTGATCACGAGGGCTTCTTCCTGTTAACGGGGACAAACTACAAGCATTGCCAGAAAAAGAATGAACCATTGTACTCGAATTTTTTAGCGGATTCAGATTCGGACACTGACAGTATTGGGTGTTCATTTAATTTTCATTTATGTATGCTTCGAGTTGGACAGCCAAGCGGGAAATATCCATCACATTTTCCTCCGTGATGATGTATAGAAGTATTGCTACTCTCATCTCTTTACTGCAAGTATATGTAAGGATGTGTGAATAAATTTCAGTAAATAAACTGCTTTAACAAGCTATTTCAACTGCCAGTTCGTTAGACAATGATTTAAATACGAGAGTACAACATCATATACAAAACATGATATCCAACTCCATTACTTTATGGGTGAAAATAAAGCCACATTACAACTTCTCAAAGATAACATCGAATGTATAACTTGCATATATACAAAACTGCACCATGTCACATGTGTATATCAGTATATGCCATGCAATAATCTATATACATTCCATACAAAACTGCACTATGTCACATGTGTATATGCAATGCAATAATTTGACTATTTCCTTCGCACCCAACAAACACTGGTGGAGAAAGCGTTTGTAGTCCCGGTTTATAACCCCCCTTTAGTCCCGGTTTCCAAACCGGTACTACCAATCCGGGACTAAAGATCGATCTTTAGTCCCGGTTGGTGTTTGAGCTGACCTTTTTTTTTTGCATGGCCCTGTTGATGCATGGTATATATATATATATATATATATATATATATATATATATATATATATATATATATATATATATATATATATATATATATATATATATATATTAAATTTGTTTGGTGCTCCATGGTGCTCGGGCACCATTGTTGAAATTGAGTATATACCCAATTCAAATGAGTATGAAACTTTTTCAATTACTTAGATATTAACATTAACTACTTTACTAACTAGTTCAAAGTAAGTTTGAACTGAATTTGAACTTGTTTTTGTTAGATTTTGATTCTAGGTATATAGTATCCATACATATAATTAGTTAGGTATGTAATTATGGATTGTGAAATAAAGTTAAATTTGAGTTGTTTTGTTGATAGGTATAGGTATGAATCGAATTATTATAACTAGGTATATACTCACAATTTGAAAATTTTGAAAATTTTGAGTGATTTTATGCATTTGATACAATGGTGCCCGGGCACCATGGTGCCCCATATGAGTAAACCATGCATATATATATTTCAATACATATATATGCATATTATATATATATATATATTATATATATATTATATTATATATGTAAATATATATGCATAATATATATGTATTTATACATATATATGTTATGCAAATGCATATGTATATATATATATATATATATATATATATATATATATATATATATATATATATGACCAAAATATATATTTACATTAAAGAAAATGTGTACACATGCATATAGAAAAATAGACATGTATTAATTACAATCCATTATGTCCTAGCTAGCTACGATTTCGACGTAGTAGTAGTCGTTATCTCAGAAGCTAAGGACCTATGAATTGTATTTCTGTCGTAGTAGAATTCACCCTTGGGATCAAGGATTTGTTCGTTGATGAATCCCATGAGTTGTTCTTGAACCGCCGCGATAAATTCCTTGTGTGTGATCAGGTTATCCCTCATGCGAATAAACTATATGAATGTATAAAATTAATTAGTAATTAAACAACAGATCGATACGTAATGAAATTTTGAATTTATTTGTACGTACATCGAGCTCTCTTGTGGTGATGATTTGGTCTGCAAGGCAGTGGCAATACTCGCACACATAGTAGCCGCACAAGTTAGTTCCGTGCCTTTGCTTTGCGCACTATAAATAAATGACAAACGGCGAGAGATGTAATTAATATACACTTGTATGTATTTGAATCGGAGATTCAATATAAATGTAGAGCATGTGTACTCACAGGAAAATTGAACTTCGGCCTAAGTCTTTCTCTCCATTTGCCGCGAACCAAATGACGGAACCGATACCAAGCCCTACATGGAGTTTAAAGATATGATTCGTAGTAGCAATTAATTATAACAAGATTCTTAATTAACATAGGAACTTATGACAGTACCTATCTATAAGTTCGAAAACCTTGTCAAACGTAGACTCTTTTTTATCCATTGATTCATATACGTTGACGGTGCAGGCCTCCAGGTCGAAGAGTAAAAGCACCCAGTGGAATCTGCAATGTTTGTGGGATGCATTACATATGAAACAGTTAGCATGTTCGTACGGGAATGAAATTTGGTATAGGAAGACAGTAAAATTAAACTAACTCTGTGTTGTACGGCAACAGTATGAGCGTCTTATAATGCTGCTCCTTCAGGAGATGGACGAGATCGTCCTCTGTTTCTTGCGGATACCGGTCGAGCATTGCGACGTTTACTTTTCGAGCGTCGATGAATCCAGTATCGAAAACCCCCCGCCGTCGGGCCCTTTGAATCTCCATTCTACAACAATAAAAGGAAGTATATATTATATATAGTCTACTTATATACAAGGACCTAATTAATTAAAGGAAACGTAATAAGAAATCTAACTGAACGATACTTACAAAATCCAGCAACTCATAATAGAAGCATCGAGGGCGTCCAGCTGGTATAGTTCGTAGATACCCTTGAAATTGATCCAGAGAATGTCATCTCCTTGCAAGAAGTCCGTGTCCTTGATCCTCGCTCCGATCATCTCTCTACCGGTGGCTCTCATCTCCATGTACAGTTGATGGAACTTGTACATTTGTGTGGGTAGGGACTGCAGCTGCTCAGGCTTGACAAGCGGTTTACCGAGTTCGTACATGTATTTCACTTCCGCCTTTCCGATTGGTGCGCCTCGTAGCAATTGATCCGTAGTTAGCCCGGTGTCATTAATAAAGTCTTGTATTCCAAAATCTTCACCGGTCACCAACGGCTCGATCTCCTGGTTTGGTTGATCTCTAAGCTGAGGGACTGGTTTGGACTTTCTAGAAGATGCTCTCTTGAGTGTTCGCTCATAGTCCGATAGCTCTATGGCCTCCTTGGCAGGTGCAGACATACCCCTGAAGAAGTTCTTGACACTCGGGTCTATAGGAATCTTCTTTTCTGGACTTCGAGGCTTCAATTGTCTCCTGACTTCTGATGCCACATAAGCGTCAAGCTCCTCTTGCGTGCAATCGTACCCCGGGTCCTTGTTCTTGGCGGCGTCAACTTTCGCCTTCTTCGTTGCCCTTGTGGGGGCAGACGGTGGAGCTTGGGGGGCCCTTGACTTGGAAGGTGCCGGACAAGGAGATTGCGGAGGAGTCGGTGTAGGAGCCTGAGGAGGAGTCGGTGCAGGAGCCTGAGGTGGAGATGGTGCTGGAGCATGAGGAGGAGACGGTGCAGGAGCCTGAGGAGGAGATGGTGGAGCCGGAGGAGATGGTGCACGAGACGCCGCTTGTCGCCCAAGGAGGATGATGTACCGCTTGCGCCATAGAATAATGGCGTGGCTTGTGTCTCGTAGATGCGTCTCACCATCTCCTCCAGGGTAATCCAGCTCGAGGTCCTCGTACGCGCCTTCGACCAACTCAACTTCGACCTTGGAGTATCCTGCTGGAATCGGCCTGCAGTGGTAAGTACCTAAAGGGTCCGTTGGGATGGCCATGCCCGACACCACCTTCACGTGGTGAGAGGTTATTTATTAGTAATCAACATATATAAGCAGCAACTAGCGGAATGGCCAAATCTAAAATCTATAAACTACGAGCTTACCTTTATTGATAAGTTCTTGAAGGGAATATGCAGCTCACATGGTGTCCGCTGAGTGATGTCATCAATGGGGCAGGTGGTTTCGTCCTGGGTTTGCATGGCGTCCATGCTCTGTGATCCTACCTGCCCCGTTGAGGCGCAGCTGCTACGATTTCCTGAAGGGCTCACCATTGTAGGAGGAATGGTCAGCTGGGGGTCATGGGACCGATGTGCGGCCATGCGTTCATCAACCTTCCTTGTCACCTCCTCTTGCATGCTGAGCTCGTAGCTCGATACCCTGAACTCAAGATCTGCAATCTTCGCCTCGGTATCTCTCTTGCTCCTCATCCGACTCCTGTACGTGTGGATGTCCTCCTTGAACCCAATCTTCCAAGGAATCACCTCTTTCCCTCGTGTTCGTCCTGGATGCTCTGGAGTCTGCATGGCGAGTGATAGCTCGTCCTGCTCTCTGTCGGGTCGGAACGTGCCCTGAGAAGAGGCTTCCACTGCGTCCGTTAGTCAACGCGCAGCCTCACGTATCTGATCGCCGAAGACCAGGGAGCCATCAGCTGGGTTGAGCGTTCCACCGTGAGCATAGTACCAGAACTTCGATCGTTCCGGCCAATTAGCGGTGACCGGTTCGATACCCTTCTCAAGCAAGCTAGCCTCCATCTCCTCCCACTTCGGCATCGCGACGCTATAGCCGCCTGACCCCAAGTGGTGATGGTACTTCTTCTTGGTGGTATTTTCTTTGTTTCTTTCCATCATCGCCTGCCCTTGTTGACCTGTCTTATATGCAACGAACTCGTCCCAGTGATCCCTTAGCTTTGGGAATGTGTCGAAGTTCGGTGTCTGCCCCTTCAGGATGTATTTCTGAAACTATTCTGCCATTTTCTTCAGAGTCCACCTTTTCACTTTGTCCTCTGTACCCATGGGAAGGGTGAATGTCTCGAGCATTGTGGTCCACAGCATCTCTTTCTCTAAATCTGGGACAAAGCTCTCATGATCTCCGCGTGCCCTTGTTCTGCGCCAGTACACCGTACTGACAGGCACGTTATCCCGCACAACCCAACCGTTGTGACGTACGTAGTTCTTGGCGGCTTCCGCCGGGGCACTGGGTCGGCCATCTTTGTCCACTTCCGTTATGATGTGCCGACCCTCAAGCTTCTTCGCGGCACCTCGTTGCCCGCGTGCCCTCTTCTGTCCAGTGGAGGGTTGACTTCCACTAGCCTCCTCCTCCTGGTTCCCCTCCACATCTCTCTCCACGTGCCCCTCCTGGTTCCCCTCCGCATCCCTCTCCACGTTCCCTTCCTCGTTCAAATACTGGTATGGATCCTCGTTCCCCTCTTCTTCGTTCCAGTATTGGCTGCTTCCCTCCGCGATTGTATCGTACAATATCTGTTCCTCATTGCAATCAGCCATCTGTTCATACAGGAAACAGTTGCTAAGTCATGAGACATTTTTGCTTTAACAATCTTATATGCTAACAATCATATATGCTAAGTCATATATGCTACGTCTAACTGTCGTATATGCGAAGTCATATATGCTAAGTCTAATTACAAATCTAATAATCGTATATTAAAACTATAATAATCTTATATTAAAACTCAAATAGTCACATATGCTAAGTCTAGGTGATGTATATTAGGACCCTAGCTAGTCAATAATTATATACTAAGTCTAATTACAAATATAATAATCTTATATTAAAACTCAAATAATCTTATACTAAAACTCAAATAGCCATATATGCTAAGTCTAGGTGACGTATATTAGGACCCTAGCTAGTCAATAATTATATACTAAGTCTAATTACAAATATAATAATCTTATATTAAAACTCAAATAATCTTATACTAAAACTCAAATAGTGATTATATATGCTAAGTCTAATTGTCGTATATTAGAACCCTACACAATCTTATATGCTAAGTCTAATTACAAATCTAATAATCTTATATTAAAACTATAATAATCTTATATTAAAACTCAAATAATATTGTATTAAAACTCTAACTATAATGCTAAGTCTAAGTGTCGTATATTAAATCTAATAGTCCTAATTGCATTAAAAATTTAACAATCATATATATATTTACGTCACTTGTCTGCGCGAATTCCTTTGAGGGCTAGCTACCACTCCGGCTTGAGGGACGACGACGACAACGTCTTTTCTGCAACATACAAAAAGATGTATTAGGATAAACGCGAAGTAACATATATTGCATTTCACGTTCACGTTTCGTTCACGATCGTTCACGTTCGCGTTCTCGTTAAGGTCACGTTTCATTCACCTACGTTCGTTCGTTCACGTGCGTCCACATTAACGTACGTTAAGTAAGGTTCGTTCACGCACGTTCGTTCGTTTACGTACGTTCAAATACAACGTTAAGTTCACGTTCGTTCATGTTCATGTTTGTTAACATTCGTTCACGTTCGTTCGTTCACGTTCATTCACATTCACGTTCGTTAACGTTCGTTCGTTCGTTCACGTTCAATTCTCGTTCACATACGTTTCGTTCGTTCACGTTCGTTCGCTCGTTCACGTTCTCGTTCACATTCACGTTCACGTTCACGTTCGTTCGTTCACGTGGCGGCAGCTATTGGAGAGGCGGTGTGGCGGCAGCGGAGCGGCGGCGGGGCGGCGCGGCTGCGGCTTGGCGCGGCATCGGCGTGGCGCGCGGCGCGGTGGCGGCGTGGCGCGCGGCCTGGTGGCGGCGACGCGCGCGGCGCGGCGGCGGCGTTGCGCGCGGTGCGGCGGCGGCGTGGCGGCGCGGCGGTGTGCCGTGCCGCGGCGGCGTCGTGGCGTCCCGGCGTGTCGCGCCACCGCGGCGTCGTGGTGCGGCGGAGTCATGTTCGGCCGTAACAACGTCGGCGTCAGCAACGAGGTGGCCGGCGGCAACCGAGAGAGAGAGAGAGATCAAGATCGGAGAGAGAGAGCTAAAGAGGGAGGCGGCGGCGGCTCTCACCCCAGAGATGCGGCGGCGGTGGAGGAGGCGGAGGCGGCGACGACGACGCGCGCGAGACGACGGCGAGATACGATGGCGGCGTCGGCGCGGGAATGCCCTTGGCAGTGGCGGCAAAGGAGAAGCCGAGAGAGATCGATCGGGGCAAAAACTTCTAAGTGTTGGTGGAGAAGACGAGGGCACGCATCGGGAAAATATATATACCCCTAGATCTTTAGTCCCGGTTGATGAGAACAACCGGGAGTAAAGATATCTTTGCTCCCGGTTGACAACCGGGAGCAAAGATATCTTTACTCCCGGTTGTTCTCATCAACCGGGACTAAAGATATTTTCCCACTATTTCGAAATTCTTTTTAAACCCGGTTAGGGTTAAGAACCGGGACTACTGATAAGCGCACTGAATATTAATTTCCATTACATATGTGTTTCTAAAATAGAAAATAATGCATTAAATTATTTAAAGTCGAAAAATTAATGACAATTACTTCAAAAAATTATTGTTGTCTGTAGTAAATTAAGTGGATAAAACGTAGTAAGCAAATATATGATTTAAAATTAATAAAAATTCTAATAATCTTATATAATTAGCATATGAATGATATTAAATTAATTGTTAAAAACTCTAATTAACATATGTAAATACATACGACATGCATGATTTAAAATTAATAAAAATTCTAATAATCTTATATAATTAGCATATGAATGATATTAAATTAATTGTTACAAACTCTAATTAACATATGTAAATACATATGACATGCATGATTTAAAATTAATAAAAATTATAATAATCATATATAATTAGCATATGAATGATATTAAATTAATTGTTACAAACTCTAATTAACATATGTAAATACATACAACATGCATAATTTAAAATTAATAAAAATTCTAATAATCATATATAATTAGCATATGAATGATATTAAATTAATTGTTAAAAACTCTAATTAACATATGTAAATACATACGACATGCATGATTTAAAATTAATAAAAATTCTAATACTCATATATAATTAGCATATGAATGATATTAAATTAATTGTTAAAAACTCTAATTAACATATGTAAATGCCACATGCATGATTTAAAACTTTTAAAAATTGTTAAAACCTCTAATAATCGTGCGTAATTAACATATGCCATACAAAAATTGATTTATATGGATAATCAGTACATCCAAAATAGTTTATATCGTGTACACAATAATTACGGCAATACATCGGCGGTGACGGTTGACCGCACGTACTTTCTCCTCACTATTGTTCCCTCCTTATGATCGCTACGTGAGTAAGGGGTGTCTTCATTTGATAGGAGGATGCTAGGGTCAATCGTCACCGTGAAAGGGGGTTGCCCATCCAACTGATCGTAATCCTCGTCAGTCTTGTCCTCAACTCCGACGATTTTTCTTTTGCCTGGGAGAACCACGTGACGCTTAGGCTCGTCAGGCCCTCTGCCCTTCTTTCCTTTGCTAGACATGTCCTTCACGTAAAAGACTTGCGTTACATCATTGGCAAGGACAAAAGGTTCGTCCGAGTATCCAACCTTGTTAAGGTCAACCGTTGTCATCCCACTGTCATCAATCATTACGCCTCCACCAGTCAACCTAACCCATTGGCACCGGAACAGAGGGACCTTGAGAGGACCGTAGTCAAGTTCCCATATGTCCTCGATGGCACCGTAATACATGCCAATTGTTCCATCGTGTCCCATGGCATCGATACGAACAGCGCTGTTTTGGTTCGTGCTCTTCATGTCTTGGGCTCTCGTGTAGAATATGTACCCATTGATCTCATATCCCTGGAATGTCGCGATCGACCCAGACGGTCCCCTCGCCAGGAAGGCAATTTGTTGGTTGATCGTCTCGTTACCCATGAGATGTTGTCGTAGCCACGCGGGGAAAGTATCAATGTGATGCCGTGTAATCCATGCATCGAACTTACCGATGTTTCTGGCACGAACTAGAGCCAAGTGCTCCTCGATGTAAAGAGCTACCACTGAAGATTGTTGCAGAACCGTGAAATGGGCTTTACGGAATAAATTGTTGTCTACCGTCATTATTGCTTTCCTTCCGAGAGTTCCCTTTCCTCATAGTCTCCCTTCATGGCGTGATTCAGGTACCCCGATTGGGCGAAAGTATTCAATAAATTCTAGCAAAATTCGATGACCTCCTCTATTCCATACCCCTTGGCGATACTTCCCTCTGGACGAGCACGGTTCCGAACATACTTCTTCAGAACGCCCATGTACCTCTCGAAAGGAAACATGTTGCGTAGGTACACAGGCCCGAGAATATTGATCTCTTTGACAAGGTGACAAAGCAGATGCGTCATTATATTGAAAAATGAAGGTGGAAATATCAACTCAAAACTGACAAGACATTGCACCACATCATTCTGAAGGGCTTCTAATCTATCCGAATCGATGACCTTCTGCAAAATTGCATTCATGAATGCACATAGCTTTGTTATTGTTGCCCGGACATTGTTTGGAAGGATACCCCTTATTACAACTAGTAGCAGTTATGTCATCAACACGTGACAGTCATGAGACTTTAGGTTTGTGAACTTCTTCTCCTTCGTGCTTATTATTTGCTTGATATTCGTGTAGTATCCAGACGGTACCTTTATGCTCTCCAAGCATTCAAACATATTTTCCTTCTCTGCCTTGCTAAGAGTGTAGCTGGCTGGATTCAAGTAATGGCTTCCTTTCTCCTTTAGTTCCAGGTGAAGGTTGCCGCGTTGTTCCATATGCTTCAGATCATTATGTGCTTCCAGTGTATCTTTCGACTTTCCGTACACACCTAGGAAGCCAAGAAGGTTTACACAAAGATTCTTAGTGAGGTGCATCACGTCGATTGCGTGGCGGACGTCCAAGAATTCCCAATAGGGTAACTCCCAAAATATAGAGTTCTTTTTCCACATCGCGCTTGACCATCTTCGCTCTCTATAGGCTGGCTTCCAGGCCCCTTTCCGAACACTAATTTAAGATCTTTAACCATAGCAAACACTGTTTTCCCGCTGCGATGTTTAGGCTTCGTACGGTGGTCCGCCTTATGTTCAAAGTACTTGCCTTTCTTCCGTACCAGGTGGTTTGCTGCAAGGAATCGACGATGACCCATGTATACAACCTTCCTACAGTGCTTAAGATACGTACTTTCTGTTTTATCCATACAGTGAGTGCAAGACTTGTACCCCTTGTTGGACTGTCCGGATAGGTTGCTAAGTGCAGGCCAATCGTTGATGGTTACGAACAGCAGCGCTCGTAGGTTAAACTCCTCCTATTTGTCCTCGTCCCACACGGGGACACCTTCCTTCTTCCACAACAGTTTAAGATCTTCGACCAGTGGTCTTAGGTACACATCGATGTCGTTACCAGGTTGGGGTCTTGAATAATAATCGGCATCATTATGTACTTCCTCTTCATGCATAGCCAGGGGGGAGGTTGTAGATACACATCGTAACGGGCCAAGTGCTATGGCCGCTGCTCATCTCTCCAAAAGGATTCATGCCATCCGTACTCAAACCAAACCGTATGTTTCGTGCGTCCTTTCCAAATTCTTTAAATTTTCTATCGATGTTTCGCCACTGCGAACCATCGGCGGGGTGTCTCAGCATCCCGTCCTGTTGACGCTCTTCAGCGTGCCATCGCATCATTCTAGCATTCCCCTTGTTCCTGAACAAACGCCTTAGCCGTGGTATTATAGGGAAATACCACATCACCTTAGCAGGAATTCTCTTCTTTGTTAGCTGCCCGTCAACTTCTCCTGGATCGTCTCATCTAATCTTGTATCATAGTGCTTTGCAAACAGGGCATGCTTCTAGGTTCTAGTACTCCTCACCGCGATATAGGATACAATCATTCGGACATGCGTGAATCTTCTGAACTTCCAGTCCTAGAGGGCAGACTATCTTCTTAGCCTCGTATGTTGTCTCGGGCAATTTGTTTCCCTCCGGAAGAATGTTCTTGACGAGTTTCAATAAATCGCCAAATGCCTTGTCACTAACACCATTTTTTGCCTTCCATTGCAAGAACTCCAGAGTTGTATCCAACTTTTTGTGCCCATGCTCGCAACCTGGGTACAACAACGTTCTGTGGTCCTCTAACATCTTGTCCAATTTATGGGCCCCCTTTTCACTTTTGCAGTCCTCCTTGGCGTCCTGCAACATCTGACCAAGATCATCCGCAACGTCGTTACCATCAACATCCCTTTCCTCCTCGCCCGTTTGATTTCCTTCAAATCCAACGTACTGAGCAAAGTCCGGAATATTGTCGTCTTCCACTTCATCTTCTTCCATTTCAACACCTTGCTCTCCGTGGGATGTCCAACAATTATAGCTTGGCATGAACCCCGACTCAAACAAGTGGAAATGAATAGTCCTGGATGCAGAATACTCCTTCTGATTCTTACACTTATTGCATGGACAACAAATAAAACCCTTATGCCTGTTAGCTTCGGCCACTCTCAAAAAATAATGCACGCCGTCAATAAACTCTTTGGACCGCCGGTCAGGGTACATCCATTGCCGATCCATCTACATGACATGAAAAAAAGTCGTACACAAATAATTATTCTTACAATAATGATAGTCATACAATAATTATAAAATAATTACAAACTCTTTCAACAGTCATACAATAATGACATATCATTATTCATTTAAAAATCATAAAATATTACACCAAATAATTCTTATTTACTATTTCTAATGTTTTAAACTAATATTAATGTGTTTTACTTCTTTTAGTTTTCATTTTAGTTTGTTTTCTATTATTTAAGATTAACTTTCACTATATTTTCCTTCTCAACTATTTTATAAAACCTTCTTTAGCAAATCAACTAAATTTCTATATATTTTTTCTTCCCCACACAAATTTTCTCTCTCATCAACTTACAACTAAATTTTGGAGACAAAAAAGTGTGTAAAACATAGCTCCAAATGTAATATGACAAAAAAACATTGGAGGATGAACTTGCAAACCTTTTAGGCACCTCCGATTTGTATGTAATCACCAAAATTAATTCACTAGAAATTTTGGCATGACCTCCCATCTTTTTTAAGAAATTTTGAAGCTTGCTCGGGCAGCTGGAGGAGGAAGAAGACATATATATAGGGGTGGGACTTTAGTACCAACCGGGACTAAAGATCCTGGGGGGCCTGACAGGCCCTGACAGCATTTGAACCGGGACTAAAGATGATCTACCAATCGGGACTAAAGATCCCGGGGGGGCCTGACAGGCCCTGACAACATTTGAACCGGGACTAAAGATGATCATCTTTAGTCCCGGTTAAAAAGGGTAACGGGCATATTTGATCTTTAGCCCCGGTTTTTATTGCATCCGGGACTATTGTGGAATTCGGCCGACCGATGAAAGATGGTTTCTCCACCAGTGAAAGTGTGAGTTGTACGTATCATCATGGCAATATACGATACATTGGACACGCGGATACGTGCAAAAGTTTCATTCGAAATAGATATATCCATTTGTTCCATATGCGCGTCATTAGAAAAAACTCATTTGGAAACAAGTGGAAATTTGTGGAGTTACGCAGATGAGAAAAAAAAAATATACACACACAGAGCAATGGGAAAAATGGGAATTAAATCATGGGGCCCACACTGGCCAGTGTCACGCGAGAAAATGGATATTTTGCCATCCTCAAAACACGGTTTCGCTGGAATACCATCTCAAAAACGCGATTTGTTAAAATGCCAATATGGACCGCGCGACCACAGCCACTTTGCTATTTTCTCCATTTTCTCTCTTTTCTCCATTTTCAATTTCATTTTCGCTAGAGTAGAGCTTGATGAGACGATTTTGCCCCTGCTCGCCGGCTAAAAGGGGATCGAGATCTCGCGAGCTACTGGCCATGGCTCGACGCGCCGCAGCCGCCGACGGAGAGTCCCGTCGCCGCCTTGCCGCTCCTCATCCTCCTCGTCTTTCTCCTCTCAACTTCACTCGGTATGGTCACCACACCGGTGCGAGAAACTCGATGTTGGTTTCTTCGCATTCCAGGTTTGTGGCTCGCGTACTGTTGTGTTTGCAGGGGCGTGCAGTTCGGCGAGCAAGAGGGGCGGCGACAGGCGACAGCGGCGGTGCGGTAGCGGATGAGGCGTACTACTCCAGCTGGGAATCGGCAGTGGCGGTGGTGGTGGCGGGGCGACGAAGGCTAATCCGGCCAGGGTCGTCGCCGCCGACATGCCGGAGCCGGTGCGGTGGCTGCCACCCAAGCTTGTTCTTCCCGGCTGCGTCGCCATTGCTGCACGGACAAGGTTTAGCTGCTACCTAGCTGGAGCAAGAGCCATCGACAATACTGCAGCCAAGAAGGACATTGCTGAGAAGATCAATCACGCAGGCTTCGGCTTCGATGGGTTGGTGTATGTAACGTTGAGTTCTTGGAGATTGAACAAGGGCAGAGAGATGTTAATGCTGCCATTTTGTTTTTCCTCCTCCTCTCTTTCTATTTATTTTTTTTTCTGTTGTTTGTTCTTCCCTTGCATTTTTTTTGGGTGATTTCCCTGCTAATTTGTTCCATCTTCGCCATGAACTTTGTATTTGCTCGTAGCGCACATCATTGTCTTGCTCCGTTCAATTCTTACTATTTAAACATCTTTTAGTAGATGAACAATGAAAAACTTCTCCTACTTCTATCTTCAGCTCTGATGCGTGTTAGTGTTCTTGTGGCTAGTGTACCCGTGCATGCACATTTCAGTACTACAGTATTTCACACAACAATGGACCAGCGATGCAGGTGATGGTGGTGGCGGCGCTTACCGACGGGCAGAGAAGCCAGCAACTAGCTGAAATGGCTCAACCAGCTCGATGCACAACGGTTTTCAACATCCAACCGAAGGGGCAATATCATCTCATCAAGGCACATTTCAGCGAAAATGAAATCAAAAATGGAGAAAATGGCAAAGTAGATGTGGTCGCGTGGTCCATATTGGCATTTTAACGAATCGTGTTTTTGGGATGGCATTTTAGTGAAACCGCGTTTCGAGAATGACCAAATGTCCATTTTCTCGTGTCGCGCTGTTAACGACCAAATTTGGTAATCTAAGTATCGGAGATGAAGAAGGAATCGAAACGGAGTTCGAGATGGAGATCGTCCCAGAAACAGAGTAAAGTCGGCTGAAATCCGAATCGGCTGCGATCAGGATCGGCAGTCCGAGTTGGATAGGGTTAGCCGATTGAGTTGAATCTGACAATGTGGCACGATATACGTTGTCGGGTTAGGTTAACGAGCTTCATGAGGATTGTCGTGCATGGATAGAGTCCTGAGAAGGCAATTGTATCTATTAATTAGGATATTTTATGTAATTTCCTTAGAGATATGTTTAGGCAAAAGTCTGCCACAAAGACTTATGATATCTTAGAGTTTGTTAGAGATAAGAGTCGTGTCCGATATGGACATATTTTGTAATCTCGGGTATAAATAGACCCCGAGCCCCATGTAATCAAACTAACACACGTTCAATACAATCTCGGCGCATCGCCACCCTTTTAACTTTTGTTTTGTTTCAACGAGTTCTTGCTTTCGGGTTGAGCTGCATCGGTTTCGATCTTCAACAAGAGGTAAAACTTGTTATGGTGGCTTGCGTTCTCAGGATTAGTGCTTCCATCTTTATGATACTCTAATCTTATTTATGTAATTTGTCGAGTTATCATATATCTTACATAATTTCCGGCAACATCCCTATCTAACCGTCAATCGGCTAACGTCTGGTACTAGAAGGCAGCCGATTAGGTTAAATACTGATGTTGACTTAGATTATATAAGATATCTACTACTCTATGAAACATCCAACGGCTTGATTGTCTAGAAATTGTCCTTCTTTTTATACTTATAGCTGCATCAGTTAGGTTTGATCTTATAAGTCGTGATTAGAATCTCAATCTCTAGCCTGCTTTTTGTTGCCAATTAGGGTAGTATCGGGGTTTCAGCCGATTTTACCTGATTTAGCTTTATATTTCATTATGTTAGGATATCATTACAATAAAATATGTTAGGCTTCTGTTTAATGTATTTTACTTGCTTTAATATCGAGTAGTATCGGAGTATTAGCCGATACGTGCTAGATCTATCTGATCGGTTATGCTATGAATATATATAGTCTTGTTGTTAATATATATTTCGATCTAAGTGATTTATACTGTCTCGGCATGGCGACCGATCTATCCCAATCACTTGATTTAAATATATATCGACATAAGGACTATATATTATTAATATCTACAGCCGATCGAGTAGATTTAGTTCTTCCGTACTTATTAACATTTGCCGATCGATTCACATATGACATCGGCTCAGATATAAATGATATGTCATTGGTAATTAGCCGATCGGCTATCGTTTATGGATTTAACCGTGGTTACTGTCTTTGTTTCTTGTTGATTGCAGGATCAAATCAACTGGCACGCTCATACACCTAAAGGCAAGCTTTTGGACCTGCATTGGAGTTAAGCAGATCTCCCAGGCCTCGTGTTTTTACATCAACACGCGCTGGGATGAGACTCCTCTGACTTTGTGTAGTACAACTGCAAACTGCACAAAGGTTGTGTTTAAATCTACGGGTGAAAAGTTTTGGTGCATCACATCGGATATACGTGCACATTAGACGTAGACTAATAACAAAACAAATTATAGAATCCGTCTGTAAACTGCGAGACGAATTTATTAAGCCTAATTAATCCGTCATTAGCAAATGTTTACAGTAGCACGATATTGTCAAATCATGAAGCAATTAGGCTTAAAAGATTTATCTCACAATTTACACGTAATCTATTTAAGTAGTTTTTTTATATTTAATACTCCACGTATATATCTAAACAGTCGATGGGCAAAGTCACCGGATATCCGTGGCGGTGCGTGGAACAGTTGGGCCCTTCCCAATTTCCATTCACCCTTTCGCCGCGGCGGCAGCGGCCGGCAGCCGAGCCGCGATCGAAAGCACCACCACGATGATGGCCGCAGCGAGAACGGCGTTCGTCTCCGGCGACCTACTTCCACTCAACGTCTCCTCCTCGGCGTCAAATCCCCACCCTGGCAAAAACCCAAGGTATCACCAAATCCATCTCGTTCGGTTCTGGGCGCCGTCGCCGGCCGCGAGATCCACAGTCCATACCTACCACCAGGCAAGCCTCCTCTGCTATCTAGTGATATTTTCCGCCATATTGAAAAACATCACCCGAAAAATCCAACATATGTACTATTGCTCAGATTTAGTGATAATATTGATATGCAGTTCAGATAGCTAGTACATATTTGCAGTTTAAAGATAATATTATTAGTACATTATTGTTCCAGTGCATTGTGAAACATACTTCTCACAAGAAGAACTATGATAGATTACCAAAGTAGTTACAAAATATGATGTGCATAGATTGCGATGGATTTTCTTGTGCTCAGTATCCCACCTATTTCATCTTGGACCAGATAGAATCGATGCAGAGGGTGGAGCTGAATATGTGGATGGGTTGTCTTGAGCAGATATCACTGAATTTGCATTGGCAAAGCTGTAATCTAGGCAATTTTCCACGCTCACTGCGCCTTCCAATACCTTGACAACCATCGACATCGAAGGCCTTCTGCTGCTCTCATTTTGCAAGCACCACATTGCGAGCTTCAACATTTTAATCACTTCCTCCTGGTGGTGTGAGACCATATCAGTACTTTTCTTATCAATTATATCGATCAATACATTGTCTTTAGCCTTCTCTCGCAATAAATTGATGAGCTGAACGCTTTCCTCTGGCTGCGAAATATCGATATTTTTCCTTCCGCATATTATTTCCAGGAGAACAACTCCAAAGCTGTAGACGTCAACTTTTTCAGTGATCTGTGATGTTAGCCATTCAGGTGCCAAATATCCAGGCGTGCCTCTCATCACAGTCACTACTTTACTTTGATCCCTGTCTATTAGCTTGGAAAGTCCAAAATCAGCCAGTTTGGCATTGAATTTCTCGTCTAAGAGAATGTTTTGTGGTTTGATATCCAAATGAGCAATTTTTCGCCTGCATTCCTCATGAAGATAACATAAACCCTTGGCAATATCCATAATGATCCTACACCTTGTGCACCAATCAAGAGGATCATTGTTGTAGCGGTAATATATCCACCTATCAAGTGACCCTCTTGGCATATATTCATATACAAGAAGCCGATTTGACTTCTCTGCACAAAATCCTATCAGCCTGACAAGATTGATGTGCTCAATGCTGCCAATAGTCTCAACCTCTGCCAAGAATTCTTTCTTTCCTTGTTTAGCACTTTCTAGTCGTTTAACTGCAACTCTCTCCTCACCTATTTCTCCTTCAAAGACTGATCCAAATCCACCTTCACCGAGCTTTTTACTGAAATCTTTGGTGCATTCTCTCAACTTTTCATATGAAAACCTCACTGGCATTCCAGGCAATGGCTCAAAATCAATTTCTTCATCTATCTCTTGATACTTCCTCCTTTGCACATAAAGGGTGATAACTGTGATAGCCAGTACAAGGATAAGAATTGCTGAAATTGTTGCACCTAAAATTGCCTTTGTTTTGTTTGCTGTGGAAGCAGAAGCAGAAGGACTAAGCTGCACCTTGAGGTAAGCAGAGGAGTTGTAATGAAGGGCTTCAGGTTGTATCGTTTGCAACGAGAAGACCTCCGATACCGAGAAGCATGTGCCATCAGAATCATTCTGGCCATACCTGAACATAACGGCCCTGCAGGAGCAATTCTTCAAGCAGGATTGCTTACAGTCATCTCTGTTTGTTGCATTCAGGATGGTGTGGCTGACATCGAAGTATGAAGCATCAGTAAGGGCCAAGAGCTGATGGCTTCGCATTTCTTGACAAGAGATTGGTGTCAGTGGTGAGCAACCAAGATTTGCCTTTCGCTCGTCGACCGGCTTGAAGTAGCTTAAACTAGAATTACTCTGAAGGGGACAGGTACATTGCCCACCTGTGCATATCCCGTATTTTCCGCACGCCATTGGGAAAGCACAATCATCAGGGAATACCTTGATTACATCAGACACGACTGTCCACTTTGCTCCTGTATTAGACCATTCATACAGCCTCAAGTGCCCATCAAACTCTAACCTCATATACTGGGTGGAGCTGGCTTGTGGCAGTGAGATATTGCTTGGCTGAGTGGACTGCACAAATATGCTAAGGCTGCCATTGGTGAAGGTAACCTTGGTTGGATCTTTTCCACTCTTGTTTGTGTTCACTGAATGAGAATAGTAGAGCTGTGGTGGTGTGGATTCAACATAAGCAAACAATCCATCTGGTTGAACAGCCATATACACCCGATTCTCAGTCGAATTTGTTGTAGTGCTGTTTGCTCTGAGCTTCATGCCTTCCATCAGTGACTGCCCAGGAAGGAGTGTGTCAGTCGGATGATCAAATGACTGCCACACCGTCACATTCCTCTGATCAAACAGCACAAGATTGCCGGTGTCAGTGATCTCCATGCCAGCCACAGACCGGCCCGAGCTGCCGCTTGACCAGACGAGGCTACCATCAGCATCACTGAGGACCAGGTTGCCATTGTAAGTGAGCTCGAGGGTGGCATTCTCCCGGACGGGGCGAGCCCGGTTGGCCGACCAGACCACCTGCGGGATCCCGGTGGTCGTCATCGTGATCCCGGCGCCGCTGTTGGTGTAGACGATGTAGACGGCGAAGAGGAACGCGTCGCAGGGGGGAGAGCAGAAGAAGCCCGCGGCGTAGGAGGGGCCGTAGAAGGTCTTCGGTGAACGGAGGACGATGGCGCGCACGGCCGACCCGTCGGAGTAGCCGACGCTGTGTTGGAGCGCCGCGGCATTGTTCACCCACCGCGTCGAGAGGTTGGCAGTGGAATAGTCGTACCGCTCCGCAGAGACCGGCGGTGCTATGGTTGCGAGTGCGATGATGACGATGACGAGGATGAAGAAGAAGAAGTTGGCCGGAAGCATGGTGCTTGGATGTGAACTGAGAATGCGATGAAGAACCAATTAAGCAAGAAACTTGGGGCATTTCTGCCAGAGATGAGAGAAGATGTTGTCAGTTCTCACCTGATGTCAGCATGGCAATGGTGGAGCTGATGCGGTGACCGGCAAAATGGTCTCACCATCGCCAAGGTCACCGGACTCTGGAGTCTGCAGTGGTCAGCTACTTGTCTTCTTGATCTCTCAGTAAGTTCACACTTCACACCAAGCTGGGCTAGATTATTATGGTTTTGGTTTGTCTGTGAAGACAGATTGACTTGACCATTTCTCTTTGGGGGGGGAGGGGGGGGGGGGGTCAATAATTAGCCGTGCCGACAAATGGTAGTTGTTTCCATGTACCAAATTGCTGATATCATCAACATTAACAATTCAATTCAGGCGTTGTCCCTTTCAGTAAAAACAATTGAGGCATTGTCCTTGCATATAAAGAAGGCAATTCAAGAGCAGGTATTGGTACGGTAGTAAGGCTGGTAAGGAAACACGGGAACTGACGAACTGTATTGTTTAATTTCCAATTCACGCGTTCCAGATCATAAATTGGTTGTAAGGATCAGTTCATCTGTAGATTTTTCCAGTTGGTATGATCACAGTATCACATCAATATGATTGTGGGATCTTGTTCAAAGTTTCCATTCGATCCTGACTGCTTGTACAGACTCTAGTGGTTTATATATTAAAAATAACTACATGTACATGTCCATTTATTACAAAATTTCACTCTTTCATCTGTCCATGTAAGGGGTTTTTTTTCATAGGTAAAGAATAAAATTTCTACTGCATGTTTTTATAATTAAAAGGGGTTTCAGAAGTATAACTTTACAATAAATGGAAGGTGTTGATGATACCATAACTTGGAGATGGACGAGCAATGGGAAATATAATGCGAGATCAGCCTATATAGCACAATTCAACGGAAGGATAAGCTCAGCTGCAGCAAAACTAATCTGGAAGCAATGGGCTCCCTCCAAATGCAAACACTTTGCCTGGCTGTTGCTACAAAATAGGATTTGGACAACGGATCGGCTACAGATCAGACAATAGCCAAACAACTATTTCTGTCAACTATGATACAGGAACCTAGAAACAACTCAACATCTCTTCAAGGATTGTCCTTTTGTGCGGCAGGTTTGGGAGAGGGTCCTAGGGAGGCTGAACTGCAATGAAATTGACCTGACACATGATGAAAATGAATCGCTGTTGAACTGGTGGATTAGGAGAACATCTCAAGGTGGGAAGGAAAAAGCCAAGGCAAAAAAATCAATCTACATGTTGGTAGCATGGGAAATATGGTGTGAGCGGAACAGAAGAGTATTTCAAAATCAAGAAAAAACCCTACAGCAGCTACTAGACAAGATTCATGATGAAGTCAAGCTATGGAGAATATGTGGAGCAACAAACATTGCGAGATTATCGGCCTAAGACCTTTTGATTGATTAGTGTTTTTCTTCTTTCTTTTTATTTCTTCTTTTATTTTTCTTTTCTTTTATTTTTCTTTTCTTTTAGTTTTCTTTTTCCTTTTCTCCTTCACCATTCGGTGATCATGTAAATAGTTTCTCCCCTACTTAATATAACACCAACAATGCTGGCTCGGTTTTCAAAAAAAAATAACTTTACAATACAGAAGTATTCATACATTTTAGATTTTCTTTTTTTTTGGAATACGCAAGGAGCACATTTTTTTCCATTATTTACAATGTGAAATGAAAAACAAGCACGGGACCGGTACTGGAGGCTAGGGATCTAATGGGGATATCTGGCGCTAGATTTGGCTACCACGACCTCGCAGAGGTAAAACTGAAGGGACCCCTACATTTGCCGACTTCCAAAGCACGGCTTCTTCCGCCATCGCTTTCGCCAATTCGATCCAAGACTTGCTCTGTTGATTGAAGATCCGGTTGTTTCGCTCCTTCCAAATCGACCAGGCCACCAGCGTTGCAATAGTGTCAAATTCCCAGCGATGCTGCTCTCTCAACTTCATCCGGCTTTCACAGAGCCAGAGGTGAGTAGACACTCCGGATTGCCTATCGCTCTTAATGTCCAACACCAAAGCTACCTCGACTCAGGGCAGCCTACCAGAATGTGGTCGATGCTCTCCTCCTGTTGATCGCAAAGAACACAACGGTCTGGGTGAGGCAACCCCCGGCTCCGTAGATGATCAGCGGTCCAACATCTGTTCATTGCTACCAACCACAGGAAGAAGCGGCATCGAGGTGGAGCGAACGATTTCCAGATCGGGGTCGAGAGGAAGGAGATCCGACCAAAGAACAGAGCCTTATAAGAAGATATTGAGCTGTACTGACCCGAGCTTTCCCATTTCCAGCTGAAAGAATCAGGAGTGGTAGGGTTACAGGTCACCGATTGGACTAGCGACCAAAGCTTCAGATTCTCCAGGATGGCTTGAATCCCAAGTGCCCCAGCGATGTCCCGATCCATCAACGATCCGTTAGTGCCTCGCCACCGTCCGGCGCTGGTGCATGTGAGGCGAAACGCGATCGTAGATGTTAGGGGCAATGGATCGGATGCAGCCCTCTTGCAGCCAACTATCCTCCCAGAAGAGGATCGTTTGTCCATCTCCCAGCTGACAGACTGTGGATGCAGCCACGAAGCTCTTCTCCTTTTGCGACCCCGGGATGTCTAGGCCTTGCCATGGTTTACTTAGTGAAGTCCGTTGTAGCCAAGTCTATCTGGAGCGAAGTGCAATACCCATCAACTCCAGATTTGGCAAGTCTAAACCGCCATAGTTCTTAGGAGCACAGGCCCTCGACCAAGCGACCCGGCAGCAACCTCCATTAGCTTGCGCCTTGCCTGCCAGAGAATCCCGCGTCGGATCTTGTCGATTCCTTTGATCACCCACTTGGGTGCATCGATAGTAATCAGCAGGTAGATTGGGATTGCAATGAGTACAAACTGAACCATTGTTACATGACCTATCAACGACATTTGGTTGGATTTCCAAGCTGGAAGCCGCCGGGCTATGCTGTCAACGAATGGCTGAAAGTCTTCTTTCTTCAACCTGAAGATGGAAAGGGGTAGACCTAAGTATTTGCAGGGGAAGGATGCAACATGGCAGGGCAATTCCGGCTGTATCCCAGCAAGCAACTCCTCTGAGCACTGAATCGGCAGGGTTGAACATTTTCCAAAATTTGTCCGGAGCCCAGAGGCCTCACCGAAGACGTAGATTTTCTTTCAAAAGAATCATCTGACAGAATTATGCAGGATCTTACATTTGTAAATGAATCCTGCAATTTGTGATCCTGCCTGGAAGAATTATGTGCCCTATTCAGGAGTCAGGACACAAAATATGTAGGTATTTTAGCCTAACAAATATGTAGGTAATGTCTCGATGAAAGCACTTAACATTTTCTTTGTCTGTATGTGTTTGGATGGTTGCTTTTTCTTAACCAAATTGCAACAGTAACATAAAATATGAAGGTTAACCCACTAAAGGACATAATTTGTTGCACCAACAATGATTATTTCTCATACTTTGATGACCGGCGTGGTTTACAAAACCATTTGAAGGTTGAAATGTTAGTTCCTGGCGAATTAACGAGATTCAAAAATGCGACTGTATAATTTGTAAACCAAAATCTGAATCCTAGCGGACAGTTCGAGCAAACTAAAAATGGATTTCAAACGGCTTATGGAGAAAACCGATCAGTTTGAGCCAAAAACCAACCTGTGTAAAACAACAGAATAAATGTAAGAACATTTAGAAAATTGAATGGAATTTAGGAAAATCTGGAAAAATGAGAAAGACTAGCAAGATCATTGCTATAATTTGGACAAACTTATGTTGTCTACAACGTTAGAGCATCTCGAGTGTATGAATAAATCAAACCGTCGCGCCACAAAACGAACCGAACACATTGGGGAGAGTCGAACTGTATATGTCAGAAGACTCGAACCAAGCCAAATAAAAAAAATGCACCATTGCATGGTGAGCACATACATACTGATGCGTGGAAAGAAAAATAATACTCCCTCTGTTTCTAAATATTTGACACCGTTAACTTTTTAGCACATATTTAACTGTTCGTCTTATTCAATAACTTTTGTGAAATATGTAAAAAAAAACTTTGTGAAATATGTAAAACTATATGTATACATATAGGTATATTTAACAATAAATCAAATGATAGAAAAAAATTAATAATTATTTAAATTTTTTTAATAAGACGAATGGTTAAACATATTAAAAAAATCAAACGCGTCAAATATTTTGAAACGGAGGAAGTAGTTTAGTTGGCTTTCTCTTTGCTCAGAATGAGTGGTGGGAGCCGCAAACCGGTGTTTACACTGTGAAGTTCGAACCTCAGACACGCTACTGATTTTGCACAGCAAAATTGATGGCACACTGAAGATGCCCGTATAGTTGAAAAAAATGTTACACGCACTGACAATAACAACATTATAAAGGGCTTTTATAGTGCGGGGACGTAGCGAGTTTCTTCGCACTGCTAGCTAGGAAAATCGCCACCTGTCAACCGGGAGTGCACCCCACTAGAGTCCCTCGTTCCCACGCTGAGATACGCTATTCTTCCCCTCCTAGAGTCCACGCGCGGCGGAGAAAGAGCTTCTCGTGTGCGCTGTGGAGGGTGTGGCTCTGTCGCGCGCGTTCCCCTCGCGCCGCCTGGGAGAAGAATCCCAAAATTGCCCTCCCGCCCCCACCTATTTCTTCCTCCCGCGCAAGATTTCGTTGCTCCCACGCTCACATGGTTGCTCGGCTCCGTGGGTGGGAGTCCCTCACGCCTCGCCCTCTCCAATTCACGGCCAACTCGCCATAGCCGCTCGCGCCACCGACAGAGTTGTTCCCATGCAATCCTCACCTTCCCCTCCAGAAAAACCCTTGCTCGAGCTCTCCCTCGCCGTCGTTGTCTGCAAGAGGTAAGCAAACCCTAGCCCTGCATGGTTAACGGTGGCGCGCCGCTGAGGGATGGGAGGATAAGAAGCGTGGCAGGATGGGAGAGCGGATCGACGTGGCGGATGGGGAGGAGAAGCGGCGCCGTGGATGTGGAGGAGAAACGATGCGCACGAGTGGGGAGGAAAAGTGGAGCGGCGCGGCGGAAGGCAGAAGCGAGCGGCGCTGAGGATAGGAACGCGGATTGGAGTCGATGCGTCACGAGAAGGAAGGGGCAGATGGGGGAGATTATCTGTGGCCCATTCGGCTGGGGCACCGGCTAGGTATGTATTTGTGGGCTGTGTTACCTCACTAATAACTTAATCCAGTTAAGCCATTTAAAAGAGGTCGCAAGCACTGTGGGGATGCATGGCCTATGGATGATTCCGGGCCAATTTCGTGGATAAATGGGCTAGAGGCACGTTAGGAGTACCTTGTCCTGTGAGTGTCTTAAGGCCACGAGTAATGTAGAGGAACCAAGTAGTATATATAGATTGTCGAAACAATATTTCAAGGGGGTGGCTATCAAGTTAGAAAAGTGGATGGGTTTGAAGACAAGAAATTTTATACAGGTTCAGGCCTTCTTATTCAAGAAGTAATACCCTACTCCTATCCGGGGATGATTCCGCCGAGTATATATTGATCGTATGATCTGGGGAAAAAGAAGTGTCCCGAGAGGAACCCGGACCCCTCCTTATATAGGGGAAGGGGTTCGTATTACAAAATACAGTCCATATCCCTAACGGAATATATGATTACAGATAAAATACAATCGTAACCGACTAAGATCCCGGGTATTTCCTTGACATACAAGTTTAGAAACTAACCCGAGTCCTCATAAAGATATTCTATCTATATTTGGTATCGTGTACCCAACTAAACTATAACTGCCATGTAGATATGGGATATCCATAATCTCCACAGTAGCCCCCGAGACCTTTGCAGTCGACGAAATAGCTTTTTCAAAACAAAAAGCAATAATCCGAGTACTTCAATTCCTCTTGCTCTGGCCTGCCGAGTACTAAAATCAAAGACTGTGAAAGGCGAAAATAAAACATGGTGCATCGAGTAGATGCACCTAATTAGGTATAACCCCCGACTATGTGGTTAGTTGAAAAACTAAACGTGTAGTCAAGAACCGAGTGGTTTTACAACCAAACATCATATAGCAAAGCACGCATGGTATTCAGTAAAATACCCAGCCGACTGCTTCTCAACTTGAATATATCAAGAATAAAATATGAAAAGGGCCCGAGTGATAAACACTCAAAATGTCCACAAAAAGACATATTTGACAAGAATCCGAGTAAGAAACTCTTAAAATGATCTACCAAATATGATAAAAATCATGATAATTAAGAAGTTTAATAGCCTAGGCTATAACCTTCACCATAATCAAAATAAGCATATAACATGCCAAGAGAATGACTCTTAATAAACTAGTCATCTCGAATCAACCCAAACAGCTTTTGCAGCCTAATAAAGCTTACAAAAATAGTATAACACCTTTCTGTCGGACACCTTTTTATTTGCATCATGGTAATTCCAAAGAATTATCAAACTGCGTTAAAAAGGATTTAACAGCATCAGGTCACATCATTGTGAGCACAAATTGCCAAAGCAAAAAGCGCATAAGTCCCTAGGGATCACAACGGGCCACGCTGGTAATAATATTGGGCTGAAGTACTGTACAGGCATAGGCCCATTAGCACTCCCGATACCCTAACAAAACACCGAAGTCCAAGCGACGCTTCGTCTTCCCCGCTGAAACTCTCGCCATTTCCCCACTCCTTGTTACAGTACAAAGCTGCGCCGACGAAGCTAGGGTTCATCAATCCGCCCCAATCCATTCTCAAAAATCCACGAAACTTCTCCACGCGTCCACCGCACCGATTCCCCACTCCCCTCCAGCAACTTTTCAAACCGAATCAGACCGTTCGACTCGCATCCATGACGGAAGAGAGAGAAAGTTTCGAGAGTCAGTGGGCGCCCTCCGACGTGACTGAGGAGAATCTGAAGGAAATGGTGGCGCACGACGTTCTTCCGGCAAAGGAGATCATCGGGTGGCGGCCAGCGTTTGGCGAAGCGTTCCCAACCCCCGATACACACGAGGTCGTGGTATTTTCTCACTTCTTTTATGGTGGATTTCTCTTCCAACTTCAAGATTCTTCCGAGGAATTCTGAGCTTCTATGGAATTAGCCTGCATCACCTGAATCCAAACTCCATAGTGCACATTGCCAATTTCATTCATGCCTGCGAAGCTTTTCTGGGCATTAGGCCTCATTTCGCCTTATTCCGCTGAATCTTCTTCCTTAAGCCCTAACCGAACAAGAGCAAACCATGCGTGGTTGGGGGCGCCGGCTTCCAACTCAGAGGAACACTAAGCCAAAAGTATTTCTCCATGCCCTTCAAGACCTCAAACAAAGGCTGGCACGCAAACTGGTTTTACGTTCAAAATCCTGAACCCGCACTCCCCGAGTACTCCTGTCTTCCTCCGATTTACCAGGACACATGGAATTCATTGCCTATGGGAGATGAAGCTGCTCAGGCAGTGGAATTGATGGAACGCATGCTAAAGCTGAAGGAACAGGGTTTGCAGGGAGAACAAATCACTCAGCACTTCATCAAAAGTCGGTTAGCTCCAATCAAAGAAAGGTCCCGCACGGCTTTTGAGTTTGACGGCAAGTATGATCCAAATCGTGAAGATCCAGACTCTCTTGACTTTAAGGTCATGAAGGAAAGAATGTACAAGATCTTCTCAAATGCCATTGTTATCGGCTATTCACATCTGTTGCCAGTTGTGCCATACAATGCATTCAACCCTCCTCCACCGGTATGTACGCAAACACTTCAGCCTTCCTCAAAATATGATCTCGTCTTTTTGTTAAATCAATTGACAGTGGAAGATATTATGTCTAGGAATTTGCTCTGATGAAGTCGAATCCCCCAATCGCTCAGCGCCGATCACCTCGCCGTCAGACTGGTCAGGGGAGCGGGGGACCAAAGATCCGATCCGAAGCCCAGCCCAACACTTCTAATCCAGCCGGCCAGTCAGATTCCCGTAAGAGGAAGTTAGTGCTGAGTGACGACGAAGGCGACAACGCTGAAAAGCCTGGAGATAGAGAAACAACCAGAAAACTCCCGAAGCAAGCCATTCCAAAGAAGAAAACATCCAGTCATCCTATGCCGAAGATCAGGAAGTTTTCCAGGTATAAATCATATAACATTCTTCCTTGTACTGATGCTCACTTATCATGAAAACAACGCTGACAGTACAACTCAAACTCGTAGGAAACCATCTGATATAGACCCTTCTGAGAAGGACTCTGATCCGACTAACATGGAGACGAGTTCTTCCAAGGAAACCGGGCCGACTGCTAAGGATCATCCGAGTGACAATCAGCCAGCAATTGACAATGTAGAATCCGGTGATCAACCCCCGACTGGAAACCAATCGGCCGAAGCTGAAGCCGGAGTTAATCAGGAGCCCCCGACTGGAAACTAGTCGGACACAGGGCCAAGCCAAGAGATTCCAGAAGTTGAAGCTCAGGCTGATAGCCCTCGCGGACATGATGCCAGCAACGACCCGAGGCTTGGATCTCCTGCTAAGACACAAGAGCCGACTCGTCCTCGCCCGGGAATCATCACGGGTAAACACCTTGCCTGAAACCGTGTTAATCCAACCGACTTTAATTGATCATCTGATCTTTATCCATGGATACATTAGGACCAATGATTGGTGATGAAGAGGAAGTTCTCCGGATACGTGCGGCTGAAGACTCGCGCCCTTCCATTCTGGTCAAGTGGTGGGATGATGACTTGCAACCTCAAGGAATTGTAATAAACTGGCAAAAAGAAGACGAAGAGGTATGCCTACTAAAAAAGGCGCTCGGCCAAGCGACTCGCATTGTAAACGTAAGTTCCTTGACACCTGACCTCAGCCATCTTGTTTGCCATCTAGCTCGAGCACTGATAAAACTGTTTTGCAGAGGATTCACCTTAGGAGCGAGGCGAAGACCACAACCCTAGAGAAATTAGTTCCTCATCTTGGAACCCTTGAAGCTGTCAGAGATCAATTGCACGAAGCAAAAGAGCTTGCCAAGAAAACCGAGCACGATCTAAGGGATCGGATCGCTGAGCTCCAGGAGTCTAACTTCGAACTAAGTGGTTCATCAAAAGGTACACACAAAATCCGTCCGACTAACTTGTGCTGTCATCTTTGTAGCTTCAATTAACCGGAGTTAATGTAGTGCAAGCCGCCAAGATATCTCAATTGGAAAGCAGATTCAGGCTCTAGAAAGCGACAAAGCAGAGCTGGCAAGACAGAGGGACTCGGCTTTGAAGGATGTTGAAGGTACCATCAATTGATACTCCGAAAGCCATTGCCTTCTGTATGCTGACTCATTAATATGAATCTGTTGGTGCAGACCGCAAGATCAAGTCGCAAGCTCAATTCGACGTCCTGGTTGGCAAAATCAGAAGACTTGAAGGGGCCAGGGATGAAGTTGCTAATGTTGCTACCCCACTCGTCCAAGCGATGTTCATCAATAACAATGGCCCGAGTACACTTGATGCTTCCGAAATTTTTGACAAGCTGAGAGTTGCTCCGGATACATATTTCAAGAACATCAAAGAAGCTGGAAGTATGGGAGCGAGTCTGGCGTTAGCAATGACCAAGTCCCTTTACCCAAAAATCGACATTGATGCCATTGACGGCTTTGCAGACAGGACAAGCGAAGAAGCTGCTCTCGATCTTATCAATGATGCACAGAAGGTTGCTGACAAGATAGCAGTTGATGTAGTGGAGAGATTCCAGGACACCGATCTTCGACCGACTGGTCTTGATGACTCTGATGATGAGAAAACTGATACTGATTGATGTAATGTAATGACAATGATTCTGATGATGATGATGATGGAGGCACAATTTGTACAATACTGATGAATTTATGTTGTGCCCAATGTTTCATACTTAGCTTCTGATTTCTTAAAAGTTTTTGTCAAGCCTTATTGAGCCTAAAACCCGCAAAAGCTATTTAAAAACTTTCAGTCCTCATGGACTAAGCCAAAAAATTAAGCAAGGTAATGATAAATCGAGTAAGCAAATTGGACTGATAAAAATCACACTCCATTATTATGACAATAGCCCCCGACTGATAACTTCAAGGGGAAGCTTGATGTTGTCAGTCAACATAGGGAGATACAGAAGCAAACTTAAGCATAAAAACGACGAAGATGTTCGATATTCCAGAGTTGTCGATAGGTGTACCGTCTTCACGCTTGAGTCAATAGGAACCTGGCCGAGTGACTTCAGAGATTATAAATGGCCCTTCCCATAAAGGAGATAACTTGTGCTGATCCTGTGTAGTTTGAATTTTCCTCAAAACCAGGTCGCCGACTAAGAAAGCACGCGATCGGACGTTATGATTGTGAACGACGCAACCCTTGAAAGTATCGGGCTGACTGAATTAAGGCTGCTTCACGGGCCTTTTCCAGTCGGTGTAGGTCATCCACTCGGTCTTCCCCGTAGCGCTCTTCGCAAAAATTGTGAAAACGCAATGATTCAAATTCTACTTCACTAGGCAACATTGCTTCTGCTCCAAAAACTAGGTAGAATGGCGACTGGCCCGTAGCCTGACTGGGGGTGGTGCGCAAGGACCAAAGTACAGATGGCAGTTGTTCCACCCATTTGCCGGCATAATGTCACACTTGGAATTTCTATCCAAAATTCCAAACGCTTACATGTGTGTGAACCCTCGTCCAGGAATCAGTCGAGGCACACAATAACAAATTGATAATATAGTACAATTATTACTCTAATTAATAAGCGAATAAAATGTCATTACAGAGGTAGATAGTTCCTCTCAATCAATAAAGATCTAAGCAGCGGAAAATAAGATAAACGGCGCAGACGACTCCACTCCACAGGCAGCTTGACCAGGGCTACACCTAATCCTCCACACCATCAGCATCACTGTAGAACTCCTCCTCTGATGAATGATTGCAAGGTGAGTATATGACATACTCAGCAAGCCACGCAGCAAATATGCAAGTGCACAGGATACAAAGGATGGCATAGTAGGGTTTCATTTGCATAAACAACATTTAATAAACATTTCAGAATTTAATAAAAACAGTTAAGTAGTAATTAAACAATATTAATCCAACGCTATACAACATACCCTGTTGCATAGGCCCAACCATTCTGAACAACCATCCCGGCTGCACAGTTCTATCTCCAAACCAGGAATATACCATTCCAAACCAGGAGCTAATCAAATTATTACCAGTTATAGCATCTTTTATTATGATGAGAAGTGTGAAACTAATCACGAAAGACATTGTTAGACCCGCCCATAACCGCGGGCACGGCTATTCGAATAGTTTTACTCTGGCCAGAGGTGTACCACTGTACCCACAAGACACAACCCCACGACATGTCACCATGCGTCTCGATACCACCACGGTACCTCAGAAAGGAGCTGTGACAGTACCCCTCGCACAACACAATCCACCACAGCGCACCGTTCCTGGATCATAATCACCCCCTTATAAACAAGTATGGACTCCCCAGCGACCCCCATGGGCTTATCTCCGCCACTTCTCAGTCTGGTGCCCCGCAATGAACCATGCTATATAAAAGGGTAAAGCCGTTGCCCACGCTGGCTTGTGGTTGGCACGGTTAATGTTTCACAACCGAAACTCGTGAACCGGTCCTTAATTGTCATGAGCACGACCATCAAAACCATGTGCTCACAACCCACCATTATCAAGTTTTAGTAAGCACATTAATTAATTAACCAATCACGATCGACCATCGTGAGCTATCATTAAGCCATCATTAAATAATAGTGAGTCATAAGTTGTCCCAATAGTGTGCTAATGTTTCTAAGCATGGCTAAGCAATCATATCTAATATCTAGCTGAACCAATATATAAAGCCCAACTAGTCAAGTTATAATAACCCAAGGTATCAAGGAATAAAGTAATCAAGAACAAAAGGGCTATAACAAACAATAGGTTAATTCCACCCAATGACATTCGAAAATAAATGCAATAGTTGAATAGAAACGATAGCTTTAAACGGGATCAACATGCTCAAAGGGTTGTTTGGGATCTGTGTGACTTGCCTTGCTGGCTTTGGGACTCTTCAAATTCTTCTCCTGCGAAAACGAACTCTCCGGAAACGTCGGAATCTAAACAGAAAAGAGCAAAAACACCAAAACAGCACATAAACAAGCATGAACAGTACATGTGGATATTTTTAACATGTAGATCTCAATTTTAGAAAAATTTAGAGACTTGAACCAACTAAATCCGAGCTAAGATGAATTAGTTATGAATTTTTAAAGATTAAATCGGATTAAATCATTTATATGGATTTTAATTGAATTATGACGCAATAATGAATTATTTTTGAAAAGGAAAAGGGGTTTATTGCGTCAGCGGCTAGGGTTCGCGGTGGACCGGGTGCACAGCGGCGGCTCACGGAAATGAACGGCCGAGATCGATTCATCCAAAACGGACGGCCAAGATCCATCGGTCCACGACCGGACCACGACGGACGGCAACGATGACGTCGGCGATGACGTCACCACCGGCGGCGGCTCGGGTGCGCATGCTCGCCAGCGAACGACGGCGCGACGACGCGAATAGAGGACACCAACACGTAGAGGGCGACGCGGCGAACTCACCGGTGACCAAAACGACGGCGGACGATGACCGGACGACGTCGGCAACGAGGAAAAGGTGGCGGCACTCTTCGACTTGACGACGGCGACGGTGCTCCGGCGGTTGACAGCGACGGCGAAGGAGCGGACGAGGACGGTGACGCGACGGCGACCACGATGGTGACCTCCCCGAGCGACGGCGACGACTGGAGCGACGGCGGCGCACGGCTGGAGCGGCGGCGACGATGGCGGCGCGAGGGCTCACGGCGCTAGGGCGCTACGGACGACGAGAGACGAACGCAAGGGTGGCGACGGGTAGCGGCGGGCTTGGGGGTCCTTTTATAGGGGCAAGGAGGCGGCGGCGAAGGCCCACGGCGACCGGCGACGACGAAGGAAGGTCTAGGGTTCGGGGAGAGAGATGAATCAGATTCGAGATCGAATCCATGGATTTCCAAACGAAATTAGCCGACGATTCCATAAGAGAAAAGATAGAGAGGATCCCGGGGATCATTTCCCCTCTATTTATTTCACCGGAAAAGGAAAGGGGCGGCCGAATTTGGAAGGAGACGGCGGCGGCGCGGCGCTAGGGTTCGGGCGGCGGGCGGCCGGAGGTAGACGACAGGCCTGATAGGCGGGCCCCACCTGTCAGCGGGCGGACGTGCGCACGCGGCGGCTGCGGGCGGACTGGGCCGGCTTGGGCTGGGGAGAGAGAGAGAGGGAGAGGGTTTTTGGGCCGACTTTTGGCCCAAAGCCAAAAGAGACTTTCAAAAACCTTTTTCCATTTAAATTATTCATGAAATGCAATTCCATTTATTAAAAATACTTCCTTAGCTCAAATAAATCCCAGAAAAATCTAGGAATTATAGAATGAAGCAAAGTATTTAATGAAATTTATCTGGCCCCATTTTATATTGGAATTTATTATTTAAAACTAGATCTTCTCTTCTAGGCTTTTAAAATCATTTCTAATAATTCCAATTTAAACAACAATTTATATATTTGAGATTTTTAGGGTGTGACACATAAGGATTCAGTCGGTCAAAAACTCGTGCCTTTATTCCTTGGAGTACCATGCCGTTGGCTCGCTCGACTTGCCGATTGCTCATAGGATACGCTACGGAGGCATAACAAATCTTAATGCCGAAGTCTTCACAAAAATCTTTAAATACTCCACCGGTGAATTGAGTACCATTATCAGTGATGATCGATTAGGTACCCCAAACCGATGCACAATGTTGATGAAAAAATCTCTAGCTTTATCTGCCGTGATTGTGATGACCGGTTTAGCTTCAATCCACTTGGAGAATTTATCAATAGCCACAAAGAGATGTGTGTAACCGCCGACTGCCTTTTTGAACGGGCCGACCATGTCAAGCCCCTAAACCGCAAACGGCCAGGACAGCGGGATGGTTTGCAACTCTTGGGCTGGCAAATGAGTTTATCTGGCGAAAAATTGACAACCTTCACATGTCCGCACGATCTTGTCGGCATCGGACACAACGGTGGGCTAGAAAAAACCTTGCCAGTAAGCCTTGCCGACAATGGTGCGTGCAGCAGCATGGTTGCCACAGATACCAGAATGTATGTCCTTCAGCAATTATCTCCCTTCTTCTAAGGATACACAGCGTTGCAGAATTCCTGATGGACTTTTCCTGTACAGCTCGGTCTCATGAATAATATAAAGCCTACTGCGCCTGGAAATCAGCTCGGCTTCGTCTTTATCTTGAGGGAGTTCAGAAATCATATAAGAGGCTCTCTCTAGTCGGTTTCGACCATAGCTATGTCTTGAGTGTCCGCGGCTTCAGCTGTTTCTCTCTTGGGTACGGTTGGCTCATAAAGATATTCGACGAACACATCAGAAGGGGCCGCTTCGCGTTTGGATCCAAAATTCGCTAGTCTGTCGGCTGCTTCATTATTGTGCCGAAGAACATGAGTGAGTTCGAGTCCATCAAACTTATCCTCCAACTTTCGTACCTCTTGTCGATAAGCGATCATATTGTCGTCGAGGTAGGACCACTCTTTCATAACTTGGTTAACAACTAACTGTGAATCTCCACGAACTATCAGACGCCTGATTCCCAAAGAGATTGTGATCCGTATTCCGTGAAGGAGCGCCTCGTATTCTGCCACGTTGTGAGATGCGGGAAAATGTATCCATAGCACATAGCTCAGTCTTTCTCCAGTCGAGGAAATTAAAACAACTCCGGCCCTAGTGCCTGAAAGTCTCTTTGACCCGTCAAAGTGCATAGTCCAATACTCCATCTTTTCCTTGGGCGTGTCCTCTTGGCACTCGGTCCACTCGGCGACAAAGTCGGCTAAAGCTTGGGATTTGATCGAAGTTCGCGGTTTGAACGATATATCCAAGGACATCAGTTCTAAGGCCCATTTTGCGATTCGCCCATTTGCTTCGCGATTATAGAGGATATCACTGAGTAGAAACGATGTAACCACCGTGACCGAGTGGCCTTGGAAGTAGTGGGATAATTTCCTGACGGTGATTAGAACACCGTACAACAGCTTCTGAACTTGAGGATATCTCATCTTGGAATCGGCCAACACCTCGCTAACGAAGTAGATCGGTCGCTGGACTTTCTGAACATGGCATTCTTCTTCACGCTCGACAACCAGGACCGCGCTCACAACCTGAGAAGTGGCCGATACGTATAGTAATAGCGGCTCTTGTGGGTGTGGTAAGGCCAAAACTGGTGGAGTAGTGAGAAGTTTCTTGAAATCTTCAAAGGTTTTCTGTGCTTCGGGTCCCCACTGGAAATTGTCTGTTTTCTTTAACAGTTTGAAGAAGGGCATCCCCCGCTCGCCGAGTCGTGAGACAAACCGGCTGAGCGCCGCCATGCATCCAGTCAGCTTTTGAACGTCTTTCTGGGAACACGGCGGCTTCATGTTGAGGATGGCGTTGACTTTCTCCGGGTTGGCCTGTATGCCTCTGTGAGACACCATAAATCCAAGCAGCTTCCCTGCCGGTACTCCGAAGGTGCATTTTTTTGGGTTTAGTTTTATCCTGAAAGCACGGATGCTCGCAAAGGTTTCTTCCAGATCCGTAATCAAATCATCCTTCTGCTTGGTCTTGACGACTACATCATCCACATAGGCTTCAACATTGTGACCAATTTGAGTCGAGAAACATCTCTGGATCATGCGTTGATAAGTTTCTCCAGCGTTCTTTAGTCCGAAAGGCATGGTGATGTAGCAGTAGGCCCCGAAGGGCGTAATGAACGAAGTCTTCAAGCAGTCGGATTCCTTCAATCGGATCTGATGATATCCCGAGTAGCAATCCAAAAAACTGAGCAGCTCCCAGCCGGCGGACGAGTCGACTACCTGGTCAATGCGAGGCAGCCCGAAAGGATCTTTGGGGCAAGATTTGTTGAGGTCGGTGTAATCGACACACATGCGCCATTGCCCAGTCTTCTTCCGAACTAGGACTGGGTTAGCCAGCCAGTCGGGATGAAGGACTTCTTTGATGAAGCCTGCTGCTAACAGCTTGGTCAATTCCTCCTTGATCGCGTCCTTCTTGTCTTGTGCAAAGTGGCGGAGTCGTTGTTTGATGGGTTTAGCGTCTTCCTTAACATGCAAAGAGTGCTCAATCACCTCTCTAGGAATACTAGGCATATCAGATGGTTTCCACGCAAAGATATCTTTATTGTTTTGAAGAAAGGTGATGAGCGCGCTTTCCTATTTATAATCTAACTCGGCGCCTATTACAGTAGTTTTAGTAGGGTCAGAAGGATCTAGGGGAATTTTCTTGGTCTTGGCTTTGCTTTCTCCACTCTTTGAGATCTTGGCCGTAGGCACTTCTCCTTCGCTTGCCGTGGTTGCAACTAGTCGGATGTCTTCTCGAGCAATCGCGATCTCGCGGGTTTGAGCCATCTCGCAACTTTCCTTGTCACATGTGACAGCTTGCTTGATGTCGCTCCGTAGGCATATGACTCCTCGAGGACCGGGCATCTTCATCATCATGTAGGTATAGTACGGGACGGCCATGAACTTGGCTAACACCGGGCGTCCGAGTATGGCGTGATACGCTGTCCTGAAATCAGCGACTTCGAAGCAGACGTTCTCTATGCGGAAGTTCTCCCGAGTACCAAAAGTGACCGGAAGAGTGATCTGGCTGAGTAGTGTTGCCGATAGCCCTAGGATGACTCTGTGGAAGGGTGCATTACTCGGGTTTAACTCGGTGCGAGGGATCTACATGTCGTCCAGGGTTTTAGCGAAGAGGATATTGAGTGCGCTGCCACCATCGATGAGAGATCTGCGAAGCTTGACGTTGCGAACCACTGGGTCTAGTACCAGGGGGTACCGCCCCAGGTGGACCACTCGGTCAGGGTGATCCGAGCGGTCAAACTTGATTGTTATCTCCGACCACCGAAGATATTGGGGCGTATCGGGCTGGACAGCATTGATCTCCCTTTCAGTCAGCTTTTGCTTTCTTTTAGACTCGTAAGCCAGAGTGCCGCCAAAGATGTGGTTGAGCTCCTTACGGTGATCTTGAAAACCTGTCGGGGGATCATCATCATCATCCTTCTTTTTCGACGTACTTTGTTCTCCGTCAGGGGTCTTCCGTGCATTCTTGGCATATTGCTCTGCAAACTGCTTGTAGACGAAGCAATCCTTAGCTGCGTGGTTGGAGTTGGGATGATGCGGACATTGGGAGTTCATGATCTTGTCAAAAGTGTTGACGCGCGAACGTTGTCGGGAGGAGTGTGTAGTAGTCGCGACGAGTTCCTCGGGCTTACGCTTGCGGTCCTTGTAATTGTTACTTCCACCCCCTCCCGTAGTCGGCACATCTTTCTTTGACTTCCAAGTAGGACCCGACTGCTTGGATGCGATAATGGCATCTTCGGCTTTGGCATACTCGTTGGCTTTTTCAAACATCTGTTTGACTGTCTTGGGAGGCTTGCGCCCGAACTTGCCAACTAGGTCTTCGTGGCGAATTCCTTTGGTGAAAGCGGCGATGATGACGTCGTCGGTAATGTCGGAGATCTTGTTGCGCTGTTCAGAGAAGCGTCGGATGTAATCTCGAAGGGATTCTCCAGACTTCTGAATGACGTTGTAGAGATCAAACTGTGTGCCGGGGTGTTCAAAGGTGCCCTAGAAGTTAGTGATGAAGTGGTCATGAAGTTCCGCCCATGATCCAATCGTGCCACGGGGTAATCCATGGAGCCAGGACCGGGCAGAATCCACTAGGGCCACAGGTAAGTAGTTTGCCATGGCCTTGCTGTCTCCTCCTGTTGTGCGGATTGCGAGACCGTAGACGGTAAGCCAACACTCCGGATTAGTGGTGCCGTCATACTTCTCGATTCCAGTCGGCTTGAAGCCGGCTGGCCAATCCACTCGACGCAGGTCGTTAGTAAAGGCAGTTACTCCATCCACGTCGTCGTCGTAGCGATCTGGTGAATGGCGGTGACCTCGTGCTGCACGGCGCTGGTTGATTGTATCGCGAATATCGACAGGACGCTGGCGAGGTGGGGAGTGAGGCCGTTCAACTCGGCGCTCCCTGTGTCGCTCAGGAGGCAAGTGAACAGATCGCTCGTCGTGGCCCCAGCTCCTGCGATTGGATCCTGTGCCGGTGATGCTGAGGCTTGGCTGGTGATAATCATGAGATCGGAGATGGGGAGCCCGGCTGCCAGTCGGCGTGCAGACGCTTCCAGAGTTAACCGGGACCGAAGCGGCGATCATGGTCTTGGTCTGGTTCAAGATGTTGACGACGTGATCAGCTTGATTGAGTGCGTCTTCCTTGAGGAGGGTGTCGAGAAGGATGATCGCAGCGACAGCGTTCTGTTGAGGGGTGCGGAAGACCGCTGTTCCCTCGACGTCTTGCTGCCCGATGAGATCTCGCGCTCGTCGCCCTACGTCCAAGGCTCGTTGTCGTTGGTCCTCGGCCTCCTTTGCAGCCCGTTCGCGTTCTTGTTGCTCTCGCCGTAGCCGTTCTTGCTCTTGTGCTTGGCGCTCCTCTTCCAGTCGGCGTCGCTCGGCTTCCTGCTGTGCGCGTTGTGCCTCTGTTTCTCGGGCTTGGCATTGTTCTTCTGTCTCATTGTCAGCCATGAAGACGCCGAAGTAGAGAGGGGTGTAATTGTCTTCAAAGCTTTCGTCGAAGTCGTCGAGGTCGCGGTTGTCGTAGCGGTAGCCGAATTCGTCGTACTCCACGATCTCTGTTGGTCGTGAGTCGACGCCGGGGGAGCCGAAGTAGCCTTCCAGTTGATCTGTCGAAACCGTGCCGAGTGGACGGAGTATGACGCCGACTTCCCTGGAGCTAGGCAGGGTCGGTGTTGAAGCCGACTTCCGCCTAGGCCTACGGGGAGAAGACGCCATTGTAGTGAAGATGGCAGCCAAGTTGTCGGGGAGTTTCATCAGGATTGGCGGGTAGGCCCCATCATCTTGATCTGGTGGTGTTGGAATAGATGGGATCTCATCCGAGTGGTTTGAAGCCGACTCGATTGAGATAAGCTTGGAGTAAATCTTGGCCGAGTTCGGAACACCGAATGGGGCTGAGACCTGGTCCTTCCCTGACTGGATTGAATCCGAGTCAAGGAGAAAGATCTTACCGAAGTCGTTGGTGATAAAGTCGAGGCTGCTGAACCGAAACGCCTGCCAGGGAGAGAAGACGAGGTCGTCGATGCCGGAGACGGAACCCATCGCACTAATCGGCGAAGAACTTGACGCTACCCCTATCTAGCGCGCCAACTGTCAAAACAAGATTTCGGCAATACTTAAAGGGGGTGGCTATCAAGCTAGAAAAGTGGATGGGTTTGAAGACAAGGAATTTTATACAGGTTCAGGCCTTCTTATTCAAGAAGTATTACCCTACTCCTGTCCGGGGATGATTCCGCCGAGTATATATTGATCGTATGATCTGGGGAAAAAGAAGTGTCCCGAGAGGAACCCGGACCCCTCCTTATATAGGGGAAGGGGTCCGTATTACAAAATATAGTCCATATCCCTAACGGAATATATGATTGCAGATAAAATATAATCGTAACCGACTAAGATCCCGGGTATTTCCTTGACATACAAGTTTAGAAACTAACCCGAGTCCTCATAAAGATATTCTATCTATATTTGGTATCGTGTACTCAACTAAACTATAACTGCCATATAGATATGGGATATCCATAATCTCCACATAGTTGGGTCCCACAATAAATGACATTAGTTGTGGCAGATCCTATATGTTTATAGGGATAGTTACAGATAAGTGGGTCCCATGGGTAAATAAAATATTTCTAGTCCCACCTACCGTCACCGGGCTCGGATCCAGACAAGTGGACGACCAACCAGAGTGGCAACAGGAGCAGCGAGCGCACGGCAGACTTCAATTTCAATATGAACTTTTTTCACATTTTTCAACTTCAATATATATATATATATATATATATATATATATATATATATATATATATATATATATATTCTCCAAATTCAGAAGACAGATGGGATTCTAGGATTATCCTTTTGGGCAAAGACTTTTATGCATACTTCTTCTGGGTTATCTATACCATACTGTATTCTTGTAAGATGATACACGCTAGCTAAAGATCCACCGGGTGCAACGTCATAAGCACATTGGGAACGTAAATAATTGTAACCATATACATATAAAATGACAGCAATGGAATCCCAATCCTCTGCTTTTATTTGCAAAGTCTCTATTCCTCGATGATCGAAGCCCAAAGATCTATGAACCACCTCATATTTGACTAGCCAATTAGATAACCAACCCTGCTGCATTATCTTTATCTCTCTCTCTCTCTCTATATATATATATATATATATATATATATATATATATTATAGAATTCTCCAATGCATCATCACATTTGCTAACCCTGGTGATGAAACCACATGCAAGAATTTAGTAGTATGATTTTAAGAGTGAAGATTTGTCTAGTTCTCCGCACGTACATTTTTTGAAATGCTAAACGATGCGTCTTTTGAAAAAACAATTATAAAAAAGTTGTTTTAAAAACCATATTAATTTATTTTTCAAATTTAATATAATTAATACTTAATTAATCATGAGCTAATAGTTCATTTCATTTTGCGTATCTTCTCAATATTATCTTTTTCTCAAACACGGGAATATGTACGCAAGCTTTAAAAAATTTTCCCGTGCAGTACACACCAACTAGCAAATATCACGAAAAAATCAATAAAAAAACTGCATATGTGCTCTTAATAGTATTGTACATATATTCAAAGTCTCATATTCAAATTCATCATATTTTAGCCATAACAAAAATTAAAAAAAGTAAACAGTTTTAAGAGTAAAAATCTATCAGAATTTTGTTTTTGTTACGGCTAAAATATAATGAATTTGAAGATAAAATTTCACACATATGCATAATACTATGGGAAATAGGTGTTTGATATTTTATATAATTTTCCGTGAGATTCACTAGTCGGTGTGCATACGTTCTCCCGAAACACCCCCATATATACGATAACTAGTGGAAATGTAGAAAATTACACAGCCAAGAAAAAGAAAAGAACAGTAGAATTTCAGAATTATTTCACACACATAGACAGATTAAGATACTCTGCAGTAACTGCACCGTGCCTTTATCACTGACATATGTTAACCTTCGGATTTATGTGTACTTGACTGGATCTGATCCCACGTGGGCCACGAGAAAATGGACATTTAGCCACTTTCAAAATATGGTTTCGCTAGAATGCCATTCTGAAAACACGTTTCACTAAAATGCCAATATGAAACGCGCACTCACCGCCACTTTGCCATTTTAGCCGTTTGGTGCATTTTCGAAATCATTTTCTCTCCTCCACCAGATGATGAGACGAAATTGCCCTTCCTGGTGAGCGTGGCGAGCAGGGGACAAAACGCCATGGCCTCGCCGGCATATTGAGTAGCGGCAGCGGCGGCAGCTATTGTCTTCTCCCAACTCGGTCGCCCCATCTCACTCTCCACCCTACTACTGACCACATCGAGAGAACAAGCATGGGCTGCCTCTTTGGTCTCAATCCCATCGCCAGCGGAGATGAAGACGATGATCATATTCATCACCAAGCCACGGTCGTCCTTGTCCCTTTTGCGTTTCATACTCAACTCATCTTGCCGAACAAACTTTCTTTTGACGCCATCGCGTTTGATCCATTGTAGCAACGGGAACACCGCCGCGCCATCGTCGTCCTGGAGCGCGCTCCGGAGCACCGCCGCTTCGGCATCGTCGACGTCCGGCCATCCTCATCCATCCCGGAGCAAGCCACCGCGCCATCAACTCCTCCTTGAGGTCCTCTTCAAAACCCCTCAAGAACCGAGAAGAATGGAGCATCGAGGAGGGAGATCGACATCGTCTCCTCCAACTTCGGCCGCCAGCGTCAATCTTCGATTCCCTCCGCTCCGGTGACCTCCTCGTCGATTCTTTGCGCATGCACCATCCCTGGGACCTAACCAACCTCATGGATGCACATGCATGGCTTCACATCGAATGGAATGAGTTGGCGTCGTCTCGCCGGAGCTCAGAGCCGCCGCTGAGACGTTTTATTCATCGCTGCCATCAACTAAGCCCCATGGCCTTTGCTCGGCCTCGCCCTGTCCCACACCGTCGTCGCCAACTCGTTCCGCCGCATCCCCGACAGGTCGACGCCCTCGTCAGCAACGATGACGACCACCTCGCCGCGCTCGACCATCTCCACCGGCAGCACAAAACGAAGAAGGAGAGAAAGAAAGAGAAGAGATGGACCTGCCATTGGTCCCAAGGGCATTTCCGTCTAATCACCACAAAGAAGAGGCAAAATGATTTCGGAATTAAGAGAAAATGAGAAAATGGTAATCCGGCGAGTTGCGCCACCTTGATATTGGAATTTTATCGAATCACGTTTTGAAGATTGCATTCTAGCGAAACCGTATTTGGAAGATGGCTAAACGTCCATTTTCTCGTGGGCCACCGGGCTGTGCGAACTCGCTACGTGGAATACTTTGGGCCCTTCCCTTCCTTTCCCCAATCCGCCTCATCCGATAATACCCCCCACCCCTCTCTCGTCGTCGGCGGCGGCGGCGCGCGGCCGGAGCCCGAGCTGAGACCACCACCACGGCACCACCACGAACACGACGATGATGGCCGCGGCAGCGAGAATGGCGTTCGCCTCATGCGGCCGCCTCCTCGCCCCCTCCTCGTCGTCATCCCTCCCCGCCCTGCCAAGAACCCGGGGCAGCGTCGCCGCCAGCGGCAAGCATCCCGTCTCGTTCTTGGCGGCGGCGAGATCCGCCTCCGTCCTCTGCTACTGCTCCGACGCCACCGTCGCGCCGGCCCCGCAGGCGGCGGCCGCGGAGGGGGAAGGGGAGGAGGGGGAGAAGAAGGCGGAGGTTCCCCCCGTGGAGGAGGTGGCGGCGCTGCTGGACATCCGGGTGGGGCGGGTGGTGAAGGCGTGGCGGCACCCGGAGGCGGACACGCTGTACGTGGAGGAGGTCGACGTCGGCGAGGAGCAGCCGCGCACCATCTGCAGCGGCCTCGTCAACTACCTCCCAATCGACCAGCTCCAGGTCTAACCATACACACAATCCATCCAAGATTTCTTATCATTTCAATTCAACATTAGAGATAATTCAATGTAAGAGTAAGCACTCACCGCGGCGTATTTATGCTTTCGCATAGCATATGGATCACAAAAATGTCTCATTTCAATCCATCCAAGATTTCTCATTTCAATTTAGCATTACAGAAAATTATTTGAGAGAAAACACTCACTGTGGCGTAATTAAGAAGCTTTATTTAGACTCGGTTAATTACATCGAGATGATCAATCGAACTGAGTCAACCCCGGCCTCTGCATAAAATGCACACAACCAAAAAAGAAAGAAACAACTAGAAACATCTCCCAAGCACAAAAGTTTGACAAAAACATATATCCAAAAGCTTACGCACTACATGGATCGCAAAATTTCTTCACTACAATCCATCCAAGATTTCTCGTTTCAGTTCAGCATTACAGAAATTCTTTGAGAGTAAACACTCAGCTGCGGCGTAATTATGTTTTCACATTTACATGGATAAAAAGAAACCTCTCATTTCAATCCATCCAAAATTTCTCATTTCAATTCAGCATTACAGAAAATTCATGTAAGAGCAAAATTATGTTTTAGCTTGGCATGGATCGCATGATTGTGCATTTCAGAACAGCAATATGTGCCTTCCAAGTGTCGTATATCGGTATATGGACCAAGATGTATGCTGGAGGGTATGCATCAGAGAGCGGAGCAAGATAATCGGTTATAATCATTTTTAATTTATCAGGAAATGCATGGATTGGATTAACCTGGCCCAAAATCCCGATGCTTTACTCTGCAAAGTTAGCACTCTATTTTGGTCAAGATTCAATTCGCACCAAATCTGGCCGCGCATGTACAGCCCTAGTGTTAACAGAGTTCGGGAACGAAAACTATGCTAGTCAAATAATGTGTAGGTCCTTTTGGTTATTTCTTTTCGTACTACTGATGACAACTGCTATTGTTTGTGACACATGCAGGACAGCAATGTGATTGTTCTTGCGAACCTCAAACCGAGGAACATGCGGGGGATAAAGTCAAACGGCATGCTTATGGCTGCATCTGATGCTTCTCATGAAAATGTCGAATTGCTTACCCCTCCTGAAGGATCTGTTCCAGGTGAAAGGGTATGGTTTGGTACTGAAGATGGAAAGGATCGCCAATCAGAAGCTGCTTCACCAAATCAGGTAACACTTTGGGTAGTTTAGACTTAGATTAACACATTGTTGTTTTAACAATTGCATTTCTTATGAAATTCAAGAAAATTGATATAGTTTAATGTAGAATTTAAGAAAAATATTTTAGTTAACAGACCTCACCTGTATATGTATTGATAAACTATGCTACAGTTTTATACTATACACATCCCAAACTAAAGTATTTTTCAGCATCGCAGTTAATTGGATTGTTGTGTTCTTTTAGGTTCAAAAAAAGAAGATTTGGGAATCAGTTCAGCCTCATCTTAGGACATCAGAAAACTGCACAGCATTTCTTGGCGAGCACCCGATGCGTACCTCAGCGGGTGTGGTTTTCTGCAAAACTTTGCAGGGTGCAAGAGTGTCATAAGTCTCTTTCAAGAAGCTTTTTTTTTTCTTCTTTGGTATCCATATTGTGTACCTTACTGAAAATAATCATATGGTATGAGTAAAAATCTTAGAGCAAGATGGTTTCTGAGGCTTTATGGAGGTCGTTCACAATTTTGTAGCTTTCTGATGTCAAAGCTGGAACATTTTACTTCAATTAGAGATTGATTTATAATTTGATCATGAGAATTCGAAATGTGATTAACTTTGTAAGGAAGTTATGTGGTACTTTGATAAGGTGATTTCTGCTCTTAAGGATCCATGTGCACTGCTGCCAAATTACTCTAAACAAACAGTAAACACAACCCATTAGCCACTATATAGTGGATATTAGCCACTATATAGTGGATATTCCGGTCGCCTTTCGGCCTGTTTTCCTCAGCAAGTTCTATGATGTATGCAAATGTTGTGATTTCTAAACATTTTTTTGAGCATATCTCGATGTCATAGAGATCAAGGTTTCCCTTACCGTTTTTGGCGCGGTTACCGCACCCCCACGGTAAGGTGGTTACCACGGTCCACTAAAACCGAGCGGTAGCCGCGAGACATACCGTGGTTTCAAAAACTGAAAAGGTTACCGTGCATGGTAACTGAGGTAACCGTGCGGTTTTGTAAACCCTGATAGAGATTACCATAAGCCGAAACGATTTTAGCGCCTTAAGTGTCCATATAAACTGGTTGACAGTTGCTTCACATGTATTCATCATAAATTTTGAGGAACAATGAGATCGGAAACTCATGAACTGACTAGTTTCTCTTACAAATGCAGTAAAACTTGGATTACCCATCGATCTAATGCCATATGGTAAATTGAAGATGCACATATATACTACATCAACATAGCTGCTACTTTGATTTCCGTGATTTGAATATGTTTTCCTTGTAGTATTGTAGCTCCTTAATGCTTTCTCTAATGTCATCCATCGCCCTGTGGTTCTTCTCCTTCCTTGGAGCATGTTTCCTTTCTGCGGACAGTAAACAAAACAAAGCAAGGTTATGTTTTGTGGAGATTCTGTAACTTTTTGGTCTGTAAATAAAGGAAATTAAAACTGCTATGGAGAAAATAAGTTGATTTCAATCAACTTCGACTTTTTAAAACAGCTACCTACGATGTATATGGATTGATATACATCGACGATAATTTTTTCCTCAATTAGAACGTGATTCTATTTTTCAATTCCACAATAATGTGTGGGAATTCAGTTGTTAAAGAATAAGTCAGCCAGCAGCTTGGTCAAGTGCAGAATTTGTTAATTCACGGGGGAAAATCACATCGCACACACCCAAAAGTGTAGCAATCAGATATTAAACTGTTGAAGCAGAGGACTACAAGCACAGCACAAGACTGAAAGCAAGAATTAACATTACATTTATAAATACCGGAGTAATTTTACCTTTGGGGAACCATCGGGAGCACAAAGCCGATATACTGCTTACATCAACTATCACATGAGAGAAAATGGCTGCCAGATGTGGCATGTACTTCTATAAAACAAAACAACACAGAAAATTGTCATTCAAAAAGTGTTTCAAAACAAAATTCATAATGCTAACTATCCTATGCTAGCTCATAAGGATATTGGAATACTTTTCACAACATTCTTTGAGGTTACATAATTTATTTATATAATGCTGAAGGTGAAATCATTTGGCTACTATAGTGATGTCAGTTGGACAGAGGTGACCTTTGCTTGCTAGATACAAATTCAATATTACCTAAACTGAATATTTTCAACACGATAATAAAAAAAGTTATGTAAATATACAAAAACTCAGATGCAATTACTGATAGAAGGGACATTGAATATTGTATCAGAATACAATTTTTCATATACCAAAAGAAGATAACAAAGTTGCATATGGAAGGCGGCTTAAGGAAAGTCCGTAAGTTTTATTTGAGCAATATATGCTCTATGCACAAATAACACTGCAGTGCAATTGGTATGCAGATAAGGTAAAGTCTGCAAAGTGTTGCATTAACTTGAGTTCTGCAATATTAAAAAAAAAACGCTTTCCAACTTAACAGCACAGATAATATATTCTGATCTCATTCTTTACCAATAAATCTAGGATAAACTAAATCAAAATCGCACACTGGCCTGCCTCACTCCAGATTTAACCAGTTCAATAAGGCCAAATAAGGACATAATAAAATCCAACGTAAAGGCATTTCAAAATTACAGCCTGGCCATTTGCCTAACCATTTCACTTTTAACTGAGGTTAAGTGTATGCTTTCTCTTACTAACCTTCAAAAATAGTAAATCCATATAGACAGAATTCCCAGCTATCAGTGGAGTGGCTGAGCCTATATACTTCCTAATAAAATCTAGCACCTGAAAATAATTGACAAAAGGAAACCTTCATTAGGAAATTTTACATTGGAAAGAGAAACATTCAGAATATGAAAACATGCATTGAACATTTGTCAGAAATGTACAATTGACCAAAAAATAGAAATAGAAAGAACGCTTGTATGCAACAGTAACAACACAGACAGAGACACACATGCACAAAGGTAGTTCTACACACACAACTTGGTAAGGTTTCCATAGAAACTGCAATCGAGGAGAAAAAAAGGTAAACATAAATGGCAAATGGTGCAGTAATATAATGTATTATTGTTTGCAAGCAACAAAATCACAACAGATATCATAAATATCGTTCATCTTACATATGTTGGCAAAATACATTAACTATCAAAAGACTGAAAGAGACCTAGTTTACACAGAGCAGCACAACAATAGAACATGATTTCACTAAAGCTATACTACTTAAAATGTTAGTAGTGGTGGTGTCCATTTCCACACCACCGCTATCACTAACATCTGGGCCCCACAATCTATACTGTTATACCACTTTTCAAC